>NW_023460056.1:0-43293 GCF_013731165.1 Rhagoletis pomonella
ATTAAGATTAAAATTGAGATAGAGGTTTGGATTAAGATTAAGAATAAGGTTAAGGTTAAGTTTATAATTAAGAATAAGATTTAGTTTAAAATAAGATAAAGATTAAGATGAAGATTAAGAGGAAGATTAAAATTAAGATTAATAAGATTAGAATGAGATTAAGATTAAAATCAAAATAAGATTTAGATAAAGACTAAGACTAAGAATATGATTGAGTTTATTATTAAGAACGATTTTCTGTAATATTTTCTCAAATTTTGTTTTGAGCCAAAGAGGTTTTGCTGTTGTGCCATCTTCAAGGACACTGAATGTAATATAATTTTTCCAAACTTGAAATTTCCGAAGTGCTGAATGGTTTCTCATCTCATCTCAACAGTTTAGTTTTACAGAGCTCATTGCCATGTGGACAACGGCCTAGGATCCATTTAATATGCCGGATGAGAAGCCGAACGGGAACAAGAGCCATCGTCGCATTAACTTAAGGACACTGGAATCGTAGTGGAACCTTTATGCTTTTAACCGACTTTCCTATGGTAGGTTACTATATAAAATAATGGTAAATAATACCGTGCGATAGTAAAATTTACGTCTTGAATTTTTAAAAAGAATTTCGATACTTTAAAAAACTTAACAAATTCAAAATAACTATTAAAAAAGCTCTGTGCAATTTATAATAACAGAATAGGTAACAAATCAATGAGAAAATTCTGTAGAAATAGAAAAGATTAACTTTTTTGTCGCAGCAGTATCAATAGGTATTGAAAATGTCCTTTTCAATTTTATCCTTAAATATCCTTCAACATTTATAATATTTATACGATCATATCCAAAAATGTTATCCTTCTAACTTTATTAGTTTAGAATAGAAAAATTAATTCAAAGGGCATTTTCATACCAAGTTTACCATATGAACCAAAAAGTAATAATATTTGTTAGAATTTACAGAATTTTCTTAATTGCACAGAATTTTTCAAATAATTTTGTGAATTAACCATTGTATGTAATTTTAAAGTCCTGACATGAAAGAGAAAAAACTAGAAACCTGAATGTATTACTTTCCTCGTGTGTTTTGAAATTTTTTGGTTTTTATCGCACGGCGTAGTATTAGCTGAAGCATTAGGAAAGCATTTAAAAGTTTTAAATAAAATCTATTATTTTTTTCGTTCGTGAGATTGTTATTGGCATCCAGTGCGCATTTTTGCTGCAAGGAAATGTAAACATTCATCTAAATAGATGATTTTGTTATAGTGGTCGACATGTTTATCGATATATTTACTTTCCGGTGTGTACCAAGTTTTGTTAATTCAGTTTTTTTGTAAGTCCTAAGATTTAGATTTTCTGTTATTATTGCCCATAAATGTATCTTCAAACCAGTCTTAAGATATTTTTCAGCTAACCTTAATAAGTCTGAAAATATTTAATAATTAAAGCAAACTCATTAAATACCAAGAAAAAATGTTCGTAATTTAGGATAAATCTTACAAGTTAACTGCTTATAAACGTAAGCCGCAATATTCGCTGCGAAATGCAAAGCGAACAACCCAAGCACGCAGACGAGAACGGAAATCCTGGCGCAGAATTTAATTAATTTTGATTGTTTTGCTGTCGAAGCGGGATTCCCTTCGCCATAATTTGATTGCTTAACACTTTTTAGAGCCAGTGCTGTAGATCCACAGTGTATAGGTATAGAGCGAATCTACTAAAGAGAACAATAAGAGCAACAACAACAGCGCCAACCTGGCAAATAATACATCAACCTTATCCTGGTCGTGTTTACGAGTGTCGGTGTGTTTTAAATCAGTAAATTTGCGAAATGTTTGCATAAATGTTTTCCGAGTTTTTTGTCACCTTGCTATTGCATCTCTCATAGCAACAACATACACAACATCAATGCCAACAAAAAAAAAATGCAAAACAAAAGAAGTCAAGTCAAGCCGCCTTAATTCAACAGCAACAAATTTTTTGCAATTAAAAACTTCACGCTTTGGCGCAAGTCGAACAAGTTGTTGATTGTTTATCTACCCCACAATCCCGCTTGTATACCCTACCAATGTATTCTGCTCTGCTTACCTGTTTGTCGGAGCCTTGCTTTGCCGGTGCGGAATCATCGTCATTGCTTTGGCAATGAAAGTGTTAGAAAGTGCTTTATTTCTGTAAATGCCGTTGTTTTTGCTATTTTTGGCATACGCGGTAGACAGTCAGGCGGCCAGGCTTGCTTATATCCTTTGTGATTGAAAACCTGTAATGAAATTCCATTTAATTTGTGCTGTGTGTACGCGCCAACTTTAGCACTTCTCAATTTCCACAACCACTTGAAAGCAGTGTCTTTAAGCAGTTTTGAATTTCCTTTAAAAGGTTGGAACTTAGCAGAATTTAAATCAAATTTGATTCTTACTTCTGTAATAGACTCGAAGATGTTGATGTTAAACAGATGGCAATTTTTTGAAAAATGGCTCAACATATTTTTCATTATAAATATTTTTGTAATATAGAGTCCGGAGACGATGGAATGATGAGCGACTCCGCTGGACAAGTCATGTCGTTTGCGTGAACACCGATGCTCCAACTGTGAAATTTTTCAACTCGGAACCCGCTGTTGTTAGCAAAGCAAGAGGGAGGCCCTCACGGCGATAGAAAGACCTGCTGGGGAAGGACTTGGACTTGGCTATACTTGACATTTCCAATAGGATGTAAAAGATTTGAATGCTGCTAAAAATTAGAATTTTCTGACTAGGCATGTAAGTTTATCTCTGCACGCAGACGGATGCCGCAGACTACGACCATTTCCGCGAAGGCCCATATATATATAGCTTAATATTGCGTCATAAACGCCTTTCCCAATGCCTTCTATGGTTTCAAGGCTATAGCGGTAAAAGTTTAGAGTAGGTACTTGGTCATGTGCTGCGCTTTAATAGAGTAGTTCTGAATTACTTCTCCCAAACAACTACTTTGTTCATATCATCTCGGGTGAAATGGACAGGTGGAAGCTGGGATCTTAGTTTTTCCATGTCCATAGCAGATTCCAAATCCTTTTATTTGCCTAAGCCTTCTGTTGCGAAATTTAAGAGATCATGCTCCCTGCTTTATGGTGAAATGCAGTGAATAAAGCTCGAAAAATACTTCAAGTACAGACGGCGGACCGTAATGCACAGTTACCGTCCCAAAACCGAAAAAACTGTAGATTTGAAAAAAATGCGGTAGCTCTCAGTTTTTGAAATGTTTATTATTTAATTATCTTTGTTTGTATTATGAATCAGAATATATAATAAGGGTCCGACAAATTAATAGGGTCGCGACAGTTTGACAAGTTTGATTTTTTTTTTTTAAGGTTTATAACTTTTTTTAAGATATAGCTCATCTTCTAAAAAAGCCTTATAAAAAATTAAAAAAAAATTCTTTAAAGTTTAACCTAAATTGCAAATTATTAACTAGAGAAAAAATTTAAAATGTTAATATAATGCAAATTTTAAATTGCTATCAAATCGCGTTGAATTTTAACTTTTTTTTGGAATTATTTTTTATGTATAAAAATTTTCTTCATTTTATCACTTCAACCATCTGACCTCTTTCAACCATTTACCATTGGACATTTAAAGAGGTCATAAATTTTACTAAATAGCTAAAAGCACTTTTCTAAATCAAATAAATCAAAACCCAATTTGCACTCATAAAATTTTGCAATTGCAAACTTTTCACTTACATAAATTCGAAATGCTGCAATGAAAACCATTTATGTCTATGTTGCGTACATATCTTATCTGAAAAGCAATTCCGAAATGAAAAGTAAACATAAGTACGTATATGTGTGTATGTGAATGTATGCTTACTATTAAAATTTCATAATAAAGAATAATAAAGAAAAAATGTTTTGATTTAATGACCATTTAATGCTGCGCAAAGTACACTGCATACATACATACATTGGCGCAAATACAAAATATATGCCACACAACAAGCAAACGCAATCAAATCAACCACCATTTAAGTAAGTAAATGTTCGGACACTGACTGCTATGCGTATACAATCGTGAAGTGCGTGACTGTACACGAAATTAATGATACTAAATGCCATAGCCACTACAGTTGCACCATCACCATAGTACTAGTGTAAATATGTGCGTGCTACACATTTGGGCCCCTTTTTATAAGTACAATATTTTCGTAGTGAAATTACACTCCCACCACATAGCCTTAGCGCCCCCACGGTCTGACTAATGTTAATTTACTGCCAACTTGGTCAAGAAATTTACAGCCCAACCGCTTGGATAGCCGCTCACCCTCACCCCACTGCCACTTCACTCCCTCTGTCTAGCGGTCTACATTCAAACTAGCTGACTGACATCCTCATTGACGCGACTCACCTAGGAGTTTTGTAATTTATATAGTGCTTAACTATGTTTGTACATACATACATACATACATACATACCATAATTTTCTTGCACTGCTTTCACATTTCGCCTTCCATTCGGAAGCTTCGCCTACTCGAATACTCATAGCAGCAGCTTTTTAATGTCCATACAATTTGGCAACATAAATAAATTAGAAATTTTCCACAGCCGCCCCAAGTGACTGTCTTTATTCCCTAGCGTGCTAATTTGTGGCGAACAAAGCATACAAATTGCGCCAGCAAGGTGTTGCTTGTGTTGTTATTGCCGCCTGCGCTATTGGCTTAGAAGGTGTTGGCGGTTGTAACCCCATTGTCTTTGTTTATCTAATTTCTATAGCAAATTTTTTCACAACAATTCTTGCTAAACAATGTTGGCTTACTTTCACTAGAAACAAAGCAACTCTGCGCAGGTATCGCATGCGAAGAATAGCAAATGAATATAAAGCAACAGTCAAAGAAGGGGCAGGAGCAGAAAGTAAACATGGTTGAAGTAGCAATTACTAGTACAAAGACCAAAGTGAAGTCCCAATTTGAAAATCGAAATAAATGAAATGAACAAAAGGTCATTTGTAGCACTTCATAAAGTAGTAGAAATCTCTTTAATGTCACCCAATTTTCTTTCTACAATAGATTCTTCTTCTTTCTTCTTCTTCCATTTCAACCCAGAACAGTCAGCTGATAATTTTCGGCAGGTGTTGCGCGTTTTTAATTTCGTCTGTATGCATTTGTTTGAAGGTTGCATAGCCTGAAAGCATGCTATGAATTTTAGAATAGGCATCTACATAGACTGTATGTATGTATGTTTGTAGATCAGCAAGCGTTTGCTTAGTTATTCTTGGCTCTATGGCAGCAAAAGCTTTTGGTTGCTAATATAGTACATATGTATAGCTTCCGAAATTTCTAAGAATTCTTACTTTTGCTTGCTTCTTCTTTTATTTGTTGCCGAACGGAAGTTGTTGTTTTTGGCGGTACATATTGTCGAAGTGTGGCGTTACATTTCATTTGTGTTCTCTTTCGTAGGTTTCTACATGCACTTCTTGGTTACCCATTTGAGGTGGTAGTGTGAGCCTCTGGGGAATGCTCATTGCTCAAGTGGCCGTCGATAATTTATTTGTATTGAAACCTGTTGGCTGCCTAGATGCTGGAGTTACTGTTGCTGTTGTTGAAACCATTATAAGTGGCTCGGTTTGATTTTGTGTTTCACAATTTCATGTTTGTCGACAATATTTCAATATAGGGGTTGCCTACGGGAGTTGCTGCATTAATTTTTGATAATTATTATGGTATTGTTTTCAATTCGACAACGCCTTGGGCAATGTCGATACACTGAGAGCAAGTACGCGTTTTGATATTAAGAAAAAATCTACGAATTCACTGTGGGAAATTACGCTTAGTTGAAATGAATACTTTTTATTTGATCATCGTTTCAAAATGTACTTTCACGCGATATTTGGTGTTGATTCAAACTCAACAATTGAAAGCACATTTACATGTCTGGCTGTAGCTGAGTGCGCAAAGATGTTTGCCACAATTTGTTAATGTCCAGAGGATCCGGGGTCCAATCTCTTTGCAGTCAGCATGGAAATCAGTTTTATTTTTTGTTTATCTTAATTATGAAAAAGCATCTGTGGAGTACAAAATGCCATCCGTGGAGTGAAAACTATGGGCGTATTTGAATTGAAAATGTCCATACAAATTTTATACCGAAATTTATTACGAGTTGGGTTGGTGCTATTTCATATGCGTATTTTTTTATTAAGAACATTTTGTTTAAATTCTACAAAATTTTTCTCTCGGTGTAGTGATTAAGTATTCAGTAAATTTTACGCCAGATTTTTGGTTTCAATTCATAATAAATTGTGGGTAAAAACAATTCTTTTGAATGTCTTTCTTAGGAGTTCCATAATACATACCTAGGTATGTATTTTTTATTGAGCTGCAGTGGAAACGCTACACTACGAAATCCAAAAGTACACCAAAATATTACGAGTTATCGGAACCGGGTTCGAAACTAGATGAAAATCATTTTTTTTTTTTTTTTTTTAATTCAAAAGAAAAGTTCCTTCGTGAAGGAAGAGAAATGAATATAGAATGTCTCAAAAAATCTTAACGTTATACGAATAAAAAAATTTAATTAGAAAGTGACATTTTTATACCAATTTTCGGTGTATAAAGCATTCCAAATATTCTTTATTTAAAAAAAAAATCGATGTAACATTTTTGCATAAAAAACTGGACTTCTTGCGAGACTTTTAAGAGCGTACCGCGGACGTATAAAACGTTCGAGGTAAATTAATCACAAGAAAGTGGGATTATGTTAGGCTAGGATGGCTGCCCCCACAAGTGTAGACAGTCGTAAGTGCTACCTGGACTGTTGTAGAAGGACTTCTGACAAGAGCTGGCATATTTTATTATGCAGATAATCAGGATATGCGAACACTTAAAAAAAAAAATACGAATACACGGATAATTATAGCCCTACTTGTGACCAAAATAACCGAACCACCACAACCCAAGATTTTCGACCAGTAGACTTGTAGCCGGTGGAGCCCCCACTATTTCTTAAGTCGGTAAAAATTTCACAATAAAGCCATAACGGGTTGATAGCAAAGTAAACTGATTTGACTTAAAGAAAAGTCAGACATTTTCTAATCTTTTTCGAACGTATAATTAAAGAAGTAAGAGCCTCGATTGAAGTCTGGCTAACAGAGTGTTCCACTCTCTCCAGCCGCATAATGATACCGGCCTTGCTCGGCACACTTTAGCGATATGCTTTTGCTGTCGGCATGCTGATTTGATGATCTGTAGACATTCTGCTTCTTAAGCGCCTCATCGCCCACATTCTCCGTTCTTTCCTCAGAAGAGTAAGATACCTAGAGGAATATTGGCTAGACCTGGAGCATTCATGGCTATCATCCACGTTTTCGCGGAAGTCTTTTTTTTTTAAAGTGCACTTAAATGATCTAATTCGGACCTTTAAATTCCAATTCCAATCTCATTCAACTTCGAATTGGATGCTTATTTACTTCATACTTTTGTAAAAAAGAGTGTATGTATCTGGTTACACCCATTCGGCTTGCCCTTGTGAAACTCAGAGACAAAAGGAGCTCCCGTCACTTGAGCGTTCATCCGGCAGACTATCCTGCAAGCTCCTGCAGTACCTACATATTCCAGTTTGTTTTCCTAAAATTCCTTTAAAGGGGATTTCTGAAAAGGCATCTTTAATAAAAAACTGGTTGTGATGGTGATCTGAGAATCCTCCAACCATAGGTGCGGCACACCAGCTCAAAGGGGACTTAGGTAAGATCAAGGCCCTTGATAGCAGTTACAAAATTTCTCCGATTACATATACTTAAATCTTCGTTTAGTATAAAATTAAATTCTATAGTATGTGTTCCTAATTGTAAAATGTGAGTCTAGCTTCTGGCACAATATTGCTTAGTACCAACAGGGTCGGTTCCACCACATCATCATGCGTCATATAAGGGGCAGGGTTGGGCATTTTTGTACTACCACTAAATTTCACTAATTCAGTGATAGTTAAAATGTAGAATTCATTATCAGAGGACATTTTCAGAAATTCCCAAACCTGTATAGAGGGAAATTATTCACAGCTCTTCGCTTTCGTCTTCCAGATTTAAAAACATATTGTCCTTGTGACTGAAATTAGGCAAAATAAAAGTTTGAGATCGATTCCTCACGAGCACACAAGATATACACAAGTAAATAGGTCGACACAAGTAAATACGGCTCCTGGATCAAGAGGACTATGTTGACGCCACGTAGCTCAGAAATGATTATGAGAATGGCGTATTCCTCTTTAGATTTCTTGCTGTCCTAAATGGTTTCAATTCATGTTACTAACCTGCACTCAATTTTTTAAAATTAAAATGTAAACTATAACACAGTATTTCTAAAGCAGCTGGAAGCGCTGTAAACCAATGCGCTATACACTTAACTTCTTTCTAGCTGGTCTCACGATTTCAAATAACCATATACATACATAGTATTTAAATATGTACACACATATGTAGGAATATCTTACACTTCGGCTACTTTCCTTTCTTACTAATCCAATTCAACAACTTATGCGCCCTCAAAGCCACGCTGACAGCCGACGCTGCTCCATATATATACATATGTGCGTACCAGTGGTCAGCAAATAGTTCCTCTCTTGATATTCCACGCTACTCAGAATATTTTGGATATAAGTACATCGAAATTAGAGAAACACCACTCCTCTGATGTACGCATATGCACAACGACATTGAGTTATGTGTACAAGTTGCCATAGATATAAATACGATGCCCTCATCATACTCATAACATCCCGAACAAGTTTGATTCTGCGTACTATTTCGCAAATATTTCTAAAACGAATCTTTGGATTTTCTTAAACTTTTCTTCGTGTCCAGCTACCCAAAATTAGTTAAAAAAAAACAGCCTTTTTTAATATAATTACTTTTTTCCTTTATAAGTCTTTTAATGTACGCATATACATGCGTACTCATAAGTCATACTTATTTCCCTCAGCACTTTGCACATCAAGCCAAGGAGAGTTGAAGTTTGCGCGCGTCAGGCATGTTGTTAGGTATCAGTATGATAGATACCTCTTGCTAAAGGGTGGATATGATTTTCGAGGGCATATCAATAAGTATGAATGCATCTGAGTAGAACAAATTATGAATGGTGAGTGGGATATACTCAGTTTGATCATACTCGCTGCGCTTCTCTGATATGTACTAGTACACATAGCAGCTTGCAGCAGCTCCCTATGCGCATTATCCTACTTGCGCGTAAATTAAATTTTCAAATAAATTCGCACTCTTTGCAAAAGCTTGCTGCACTTGTTGTAGCTGCGGTGTTTTTCTTCTTCGTCTTCTTCTCTCTTTTTCCACTTGCTGTCATGGTGCGAAAATCTTCGCAGCTTAAACGTAATCTTTTCTTTTCCACTACTCACAACTTTCCGGCTATAGTTTCTTAAAAGAATTTGTAACATGAATGCCAACTTGAATTAATTCCGCTTAGCGCGCGCGCGCGCATACACTTGCGTGAGTGTGTTTGTTGGTGTTGAAGTTGTAAGACATTTCGTTTGTTGTTGTTGTTGGGCGATTATGATGTTGGCGCTATTTTGGTTGGATTGTCGTTGTTGCAGTCGGGTTGTTCTTGTTTTTTTTTTTTTGCTGTGGCAACTCATTGCAATTCAATGCATTGCATTTACATCTTGTTATTGCTTGATTAATTCTGTTGCTGCTTCTGTCAGCTGCTGTCGTCCCTCATACCCCTCGCTCGCGCTTGCCATTGATTTCTGCTTGCTAGCAAGTGTTCTGCTTTCCGGTTTTGCTCTGAGTCGGCTTTTTAACAACTCTATAGTGGCATAATAAAGAGGAATTACTGCAAATTGTTTTTGCAGTTGCCAGTGTATTTTACAGTTATCTGGTGCTTTTTTTTCTGCCGCTCCTGCCCCGCTGCTTCTTCATACTGCTATCATCATAGTTTTGAATCGACATCATTTCACTTCATTTTTGTAAGTCGCAATTTGCAAACTTAAGCGGATTTGACTTGTCGACACAAAACTCAGCCATATTGAATGATTAAAGCTTATTGTCCAGCGACAGTGGTATTCGGCTTAAGGCACTGATTGAGTTGTCAGCAGTGTTGGTGTTAAGTTATTTGAAAACAAAAAAAAGAAAATGGAAAAATGTCACAACGAAATGTGTTATCAGCGATTTGAAGAAACTAAGAAGACTATCAACAGACTAAACTTGGTCCTTTGGAAATTCTGCAATTATTTGAAATAGAAATTCGACAGTTCATGATAAGTATTATACAAGAATTTTATCGCTTTGAATTTTGACTAGAGGATGGCGGATCTTCTTCGGTATTAATAAGGCCATTCATAAGTACCAAAGAATAGATAATTGCTGGTTAAAAATGGAAATTCGGTATTACGCTTTTACCATATTTTTCCCAAATATTTCGGCCTGATTTTCCATTTTTTAATTATGAATACTTTTTTGTGAAATTCTTATGACTCTCTAGCTAGTATGTTGTAGTAAAAAGAAGGAAGCGCGATTAGAAATTCTTTTCTGGTTTTTCACATAATGGCCTAATCTTTTTATTTATAAAAAAATTTAATTGAAAAATTTACTTTCGAAAAATATGAGAACTTTGTGGCTAGCTCCAACAAACAATTTTTGGTTATGGGTTTTATGGACTTTTCTTGTAGATTTTTAACCGAAGAATTCAAATTTGTTGCCAAAAGTTGACTAAGAAATCTTTTAGATGCTCATTTTATAAATTGCATAAAGTTGCATCTAAATTATCAACTTTTTAATCAGATTTCCCAGAATTTTTTGATCATGCAGGAACTCTAGACTTTGCAATAAATGCCTCAAAAGAGACATTATAGAAGCAATCAGACAATATCTATTACTGAGATAGGATTTAATGCTTTCAAAAAAGTATCGCATAAAAGACAAGATTTTTTAATTTTTTAATTTTAAAATTTTTTAATTTTAGTCCGCGAAAAAAAAGTTAGCACTTTTCTATTTTTTATTGAAAACATCACTGCCAGTTAAAACCATATGCACTTTTATTAATGTTGCAATGATAAATAACTAAAATTAATTAATTCTTCAAAAATAGCGATAAAGTATTTGAAAAAATTAGATTTGACTTCAATTTGTGCGCGAAAAAAAGATAGCACTTACATAAATGATTGAAAGAATACTAAAAACTACATTAACTATTATTTGTTTTCTTATTGATTAATATTTGGTTGAACCTCCATTAAGTTTCAAGACATCCACCATTCGTTTTGGAAGAGAGTCAAATAGTTTTTGAACGAATCTTTGAGGTAATTGCCCCCATTCCTGTAAAATGCTTTTTTTAAGTTCTTCAATATTAGAATATTGACGGTTATCCTTAAAAACTGCTCGCGTTAAATAGCCCCAGCAATTTTCGCGCTGGCTAAGGTAAAATATCCACATTATGCTATGCGAAGAAGTCCTTGACGACTTTGGCGGTATGTACTGCGGCGTTGTCTTGCTGGAAAATCATCGGTTGGTCGACATTAGCGCGTGCACGTTGAATTATTTCATTCCCAATCAGCTGCAGGTAATCATTGCTTTTCATTTTGCTAGAAACAAATTTCGGTTTTTCCGTGGTACCCGATTCCCACCCAAATCATGACGCTGCCTCCGCCGAATTGTCGACGGCTAAGTACCTTCTCTTGTTTTCGAAGATCATGATAATAAAAATGCCACCCATCTGGACCGTCCAAATTAAATTTCTTTTCGTCGATAAAAAGAACACGACGCCATTTTTTATTCCAAGTAATACGCTCCTCAGCAAATTCCAATCTGGCCCTTTTCTGTGCTTCGGTCAGAGGGGGCTTTGTCTTGAGTTTCTTGTGCTTTATCACTTCAGATTTTTTTAGGAGCGCTTGAACATTACGAAGGTTGGTTTCAACACCAGCTGCAGCAACTATTTCGCGAGCGGTCATACATGAATTAGAGGCCCTACGTATAATTGCACGTTTTTCTCTTTCACTTATAGCACGTGGGCGACCTGGACTGTGTGCTTTACCGTATTTTTCCGAGTCCCTAAGAAAATTCATAACAACTTTTCTGCTTCTGCTTAGAGTATTTGCAATTTCAGCCACTTTGAATTTTTTTCGGTAAGATTTTTGATCACTTTTATTTCATCAGTGGATAACCTTTTACCACGCCCCATTTTTTTTATTTAAAACTAAAAATGAATCAATTATTTAACACAGATTTTATACAAATATTATAAACCGCCGCTGTTTGTCGTCTAAAATTCAACTGACCGCGTGTGAATGCAATTTTTTCGCGGAATTTTGTCGTTTTTGTTTCTTTCATAACCGCTACGTTAGTTAGACTACCGCTATATTGTTTAAGAGGAATGTACAAAACATAAATAAATAACAAGTCAAAATGAGTTAGAGTTAAAATGCTTTTGCTTTTCCATAATAGCAGAAAAAGGGAAAGTGCTATCTTTTTTTCGCGGACTGTACATATGGGAGACTCTATCGAACGGTTTCGAAAAGTCAGTGTAAATTCGATCTACTTGATGGCCTTCTGTTAATGGCCCTCTGACAAAACCCTGTTGGGTGGGCAAATCAATCTACTAATTGCTAATAACAATTTCTGTTTAACGTTACATTTAAACATTTTGCATACCGTGGACCACTTCGAAACAGGTCTCAGGTCTGTAATTGGCAACTATTATGTACGCCATTTTCCAGTCAAAAATAAACTTACCGGATAATAGTGAAGAATTGTAAATTAATGTTAAAGTTTCGATATGTAAAGTGAATAAATTGGGCAGCTAAAGGGAATGGGTTCTGTCAATACACTCATCAGATGTCAAAGTTGCGACTTTGCGAGGCCAAAGAAGATCCCCTGACCTTCTCCGGTCCATCTTCGTTATGAAAGACCTTGCAGTGGCACACGTCTTGGTTTTCAGCTTGAGGTCCATCTATCTGAAAACACACGTCAATTATTGAAAGGTACTCCGACTTTCTCCCTAAACTCGATAAGACCAACACTGGTGTGGCTCTTCCTGGATAACTCAACCGGAACACAGTTTTCTGCAATATTACTATAACTCGATATTCACACAATTATGACTAGGAAATAATAAAACGCAATTTAATAAGTGCTCATGCATTACCTTACCAGCTTTTTGTGCTCTGGGAGCGCAACGCATATTTTCTACCAACACGTTTGTAATATCACAACGCATCCTTATAATGGGGAGACTTAGAATAATTACTGGAATATTACAAGAACAGCCGACGACCAGACTTGAGAACCACCAAGTAAGATCGGATGTACGGTTAATATACGGTGAATATTTTTTATCCGGATAACCGGTTAATATCCCTCATATTTTTATCCGGAAATTCGGGTTTTTTAATCAGATATTCGAATATCTAGATTATCCTGTGGTGTTGTGGTTATCAGTGCGCGTTACCACTCCGCAGGGATGGGTTCAAGCCCTTGTGAAATCAATATCACAAAAAAATTATATAAAAAAGGTTTTTTATTAACAGCGGTCGCCCTTGGCAGGCAATGGCAAACCTCCGAGTGTATTTCCGCCATAAAAAACAGCTTCCCATAAAAATACAATCGCCGTTCGGGGTCGGCGGAGTCCAATTTGTGTGACAACTTCAAGGCGCACACCACAAAATCATAGGAGAAGCTCGGCCAAACACTAACATATGTGCAAGCGCCAGCACTCCCAGCTTTAATATATACATATGTATGAATTAATTAAATTAAGTAACAAAAAAAAACAAAAGAGGGAACGTAAATAACAGTTATTTTTTTCAAAAGTTAAACTTGGCCAGATATTTTTAGGTTCAAAATAAAAGTCTATTATAGTCCTCTATTTTAGTGCTCTTTCGTTTGATACCAAACAGGTTTAATTTGGATAAGCGGTTTGTTTATTATTAGGAAAAAACTTTTATTTTGGACTTAAAAATACCTAGCCAAGTTTTACTGTTGAAAAAAAAAAAACTCTTATTTACGGTCGCTGAAAAAAAGGTTATGAGAAAAATTTATATCAAAGCTATTTTTTCGATTGCTGCATAAAAAGGTGAGACAAATAAATTTAGTTAAAAGCCCTTATTATTTATTGTAGCTATAAATTCGCCACCAAATTTATTTGCAATATGCCAGTATTTATTGACTATAAAAACAGTATCTACCTTCCTATTTAAATAATACAAATAAATGCATGAACAAGTATATTCAACATCAGAAATTTTAGCAGCCTTTTTGCCGGTTTATTTGGTTATGCAAATATCCCAAAAAGTTGTTCAAATTAAGCAAATAAATGCGTAAAAAAACACAGAAATTCTACAAACAAATAGTGAAATTTCTTATGTATGTGCATAAGGGTGGTACAGATTCCTCTATAGAGACTCGAAAAATGTAATTACATTTTTTTTTTCATCTAGTACCGATACTACCATAGTCGTGGATATCATATATAAATTTTGGTCCCGATCGGAGTCGGCTAAGACGTCTTCATAGGGTTATCTGAACTTTGTCTCCTGTGCAGCACCGCCTCCATTTTATATGTGATATCTTCGTCTATATAGTAGCATCTACATAGGGATTGAGGCTTAGGAAATCAGATATAAAAATTTCCGTCCTAAATTTAAGGACCACCCTAATGTATATAAATTGCTATTAGCCGTGGCAATGCATATTCCTCCACTTTGCAGAAGGTACTTTTGGAAATAACAATTAAAGCATAAATAGACGGCAGCGTTGATCCGGATCAACTCGGGAATTAACTGCAGTTGATCCGGATTAAGTCAGAGTTAGTGCGGAGCAACGCTGCCGTCTGTTTAAGCTTTAACATGATGTTGCTGCAACTGAAACTACGCAAATCGCTTTCAAACCAATCGAGTGTTGCCTCATGGCCACATTTTTGTCGAAATTGTATAAAATTATAAAAATTTTGCAACACATATTCAATTTTCAAATAGTGGTCGTCCCTCGGCAGACAATAGACAACTTCCGAGTGAACTTCAGCCATAAAACGGAGGTAAAGTAAAAATCAACATCAAGAAGCAGAACACGAATTGGAGGAGAAGCTCGGATATGGTATATTGTTCATCTCCAAATAACCTAGGATATAATTTTAAAACTATTTTGGGGTTTTCCTTAATTAGGAAAAAGTCTTAAAAACTTCGAAAAACTCAAAACTTTTATTCAGAGGTCAAGATTTTTATGAAATGAAAAAAGATATCTAAAAAAAAACCGGTGAAAACCGGTTTGGAAAAACCGAGTCAATAACCCTAGTATGTATTTATATGTATAAAAATTGCTTAAGAAAGTAATAAATATGAACCATAAAAAATACACTCAGTATTGGCCGTCAAACGAAATAATTTTTGTAGTTCATTTTACGATATATAAGCGAAATAAATTTCAATTTTTTTTTGTGAATTCTGCAACAACTTTGCGCGCCTATTTACCTGCTACGCCAGCCTATCGATGCCCCACGCAAAAATTTAGCGCTGCTATAAAATATGAATAAGGTTTTATTAATTACGCAAAAATTTTGCAGGCTTCGGACTGATTTCTGGATTTATTGAGTTTGGTAACTGATTTTCTATTTCTCTACGCCAATTACATTCATACATTAACCCACAGTGAAATACTTATTCAATTTTTGAATTGTGTATGCCTACAGGTATGCCGCACGACATATCTACAAATGTGGTTGTTCAAAACTTAACACTTAAATCCCGTTTTTATATCTCTTCCTAAATATGAAATTTTACCACCCTTTTAACCAGCTTTCATTCTAACAACTTGCTTCCTTCAACTCGTTTCTCGTTTACTTTTTATTTTTGCGTCCAATATTTTTTGCTCACCGAAAATTTTAATTTATGATTCCAGCTAAAAGTATGCCATAAATATGTCCGCATTTTTCATTCACCCCATGTTTTTAGCGGCAAATAAAATCGTGAGTTTCTGATAACAAAGCTGTGTTCGGCGCGCAAAGAAGGCAAAGAAGTCAAAGGCGAAGAAGAAAAACAGCAAAAAACCGCTTTTCGTTTGTTAAGTTCTTACGCTTTACGCATTCCTCACTTTTGTAAATGGTATTTATTTTTTGTACGCCTCTTTAACTCGTTGGGTTGCTTGCCTGCAATTGGGCGTCATAAAGTAGGCCGCAAAGACAATTTACCACAAAATAAGAGCACTTAAAGTAAACGCTAAAGAAGGGGAGGGTCAGGGAGATAGAAAAGAAGATGCCGAACAAAGTGACGCTTCGTCCTTACCTCATAATTTATATTTATGAATCCCAAAGTGCGCATTTGTAATCGAGTAAAATTTTACTCGACATGTGAATGCCTAAAAGTGTGCGGCATTTTTTTTTTTACATATTATTTTATATACCTTTTGGTCCAGGAACATGTTGAAGTAGCAAATAATATTTATCTGGAGAAGTCGTCTTTCCTCTCTACTTTAGACACTGTCGTTGTTCTCGCAGCACTACGAGACCCTGCCTGAATTGACTTATCTTGTAATCGTTGCCGCCAAGCTTAACTACCGATAGGCCTAGGAAACATGCTTTGCATTGGGATAGCATCAAAGGTATAGGGTGTTAGTTCAGAGGGTTTATGAGCGCAAGTGAAGAGATGGATGGAGTCGTGTGGTGTGCCTTTATTAGCCGTCCATGTAGTGAGTTTGCCGGAGTCGGGTTTGAACAAGTAGGAGTTAATCCGGCTACAGTATCCAAAAATTAGTTGCGCCAAACAAATGTAAGTCTCCTGAGGCAGGTGCAGATCTTTGTCTGCGATGGACGGGGACTGAACTGTTGTGTCTGGAGTACGGTATTGTGAGAAGTTTTTAACTACATCTACTGCTTCCTACTGGTATCCGGTGACCAAACAGGCACTGCATAATTTTGAACAGGTCAGCCAGTTGTATTCTAAGCTGTCAGCAACGTTTTTTTTGTCTTTGCACAAAAAGCTGCAGGTGAGGTATTCGAAGACTTTGTTGCTGCTCTAAACTGCTTCTTCCAGTTATTGAAAAAGGTGGCCAGTTTTGTAGGAAAGAGTGTATATAAAGCCGTTTACTTTCGAACATAAATATGTATATAGGTCATAGTAGCTTAGTGAAACACCCACTGGTGGTAAAGGCAGTTTCGAGTGGAAGAATTTAAACAGTAGTGGGGAAGCCATCATCATTTAAGACGCACTGCTTAATTCTCTTCCTGGCTTCGAAGTTTATCCTCGAAGAAGTACTGAGTACACTTGATCCCTGAGGTAATCCGCCGTTATCATTTTCTGCCCTTCTCCGAAAGAGTATGTCTCAATACCCTCTAGTGATGTGCTTTAAAAAGGGTTTGAAAGGCATTTACTAAGGTCAATACTACTAGGACAGTTCTCTCAGACGGCCAATTTCGGTTAAGGCCGCTAGTTTACTGAGTGTTTATGGCGTTATGTGCTGTGATATTGTCGTGTAGTTACCGGGAATAACATTGCCTCAAGTGCCTTCACTATTAGAGGTCCGCAAATATCAATACGGTTTTGTTTGGATTTTTTTTGTTGGAAAAAAATGAATTATTAGTGCACTTGCAAAAAAAAAGTATTTTTATGTACATATTTAGTTTCCTTAAAAATAGTAGCAGCCATAAGGAGATTCTGAAAGTCTCCACGCCATTGTGTGCGCAAACTTTTTTTAGCTCACTATTGATTAATTAAGCACATACAACTTTTCATACTCATCTACATACAATTTCCCTCTCCTTAACTTTCCCTTTCTTCTTCTTATACAACACCACCCCCTTATTTACCTTCAATTTTACTCCCATTCTAACCTACATACATACGTAAATATTACGCATACTTAAATCGAATACGTAACTCGTTTGTTTTTAATATTGTTGCTCGTCAATTTTGTTTGACTTTGACTTTGAGTTGATTTATTGACAGGATTTGTGTCGGCATTAATGTCAATTTTGTCTGGCTTTAAATGTTGATCCGTTTGGCATCAAATTGGAAATACATACATACATACCTTCCGACAAGTGTCGAATGGGCGTTTTAGTTACGTTAACTTAGTAATTATATTTGTGCGGTTGTATTTCTGTGTGTTGTTAAGCAATTTGTTTTGTGTGATGATTATATAAAATTGTGTCAAAATGTTGTGAAGATGTCAAAAAATGTTGGTGTACTGATATAAAAAAATGTATTTCTTATTGGCCATACAAAATTTCAGTGTTTTTTGTAACAATTTTCGGGAGGTATAGTTCAAATGGTTGATTTTATATGAACATAAAATTTAGTATTTATAACCAACATAATCGCTACAGATTGAAAGTTGAATTTCTTAAAGGTATTTACTTGAGCTATCCCTGCTGATTGATTTCTCTTTTTAGGATTCAAAGAATACCAAATTTAAAGGAATCTGAAAATTTTTGGGTTTTCGAAAAGAAAAAACTACTTTTGGTTTCTTTAAAATCCCATATCCATGTTTTTTTTTTAATTTCTTAGAAGTCCAATACCAACTTTAATATTAGCCTCTACATTCGACTTTTGATATTTGAGGGAATCTTGTATATTCTGATTGTAAATTTTTGGCTGTTGTGGACTCTCCTTAGATATCTAAACATTTCGACACTGAGCATAAATGTGTACCTAGAAGTATCGATTATTCTACGAGTAGGGCATCACTAGACACTACTACTGAGTACTAGTGCTCAGCCGTAGTAGATATGTGTTTTCAGTTCTTCCAGAATGGTTGGGCTATGCGGGCCGCTCTTGATAAGAATTTACCCGACGACCATAGAAACTTTTATGTCGTTAAATAATTCCAATCTTCTGCCGAATTCTTACAAGTGAGACGGTGCTTCAGCTGTCCATGTACACAAAGAAATTACTTAGGAAATTTTATTCCTCCAGTATGAGCAATATCTTGCGAGGAAAATGTTTCCTGCAAATTGTGATGGTTCCTTTCATTCAGTAACTTCGATTTTGGACACGTTTCATCAACTAACAAAAAAAAAAACGTATTACTGGATACTACGCTCAATCTTCGACAGAGAGTATAAAGTATTCCTCATACCAAGACCCTGGATGTTACAGCAACTATCGACTCTATTTGGGTTTTAGCAGATGGATCTAATTGAGCAATTAAGTAATCAGATGATTTAGTTGGAGCAATATAAAACATGACCCACCTTCTATAACATTTCAGCTTCTTTCGAAACGAGCTTAAGGTAACAGACAGTGTTATTGACTGTCTGCGGATAGAGAAAATATTATATAGAAGTAATTTCTAAAACACTTAAGCACCTCATCAAGCTCTAGACAATGTCACGAGTAATACCAAAACTATGATCCTCAGACAATTTTTGAGATGTTTCCGATTTAAGGTGACTAAGATAACTGATATTTTGTAAACTCTAAGCACTCCATTGCAGACATAGCTATGTATTAGCACAGGATCCTAGTGCCACAGACTGACTTGTCGACGTCATGTTAAGGTCACGTGAAAGACAAAGGCTATATTTCAGTAGTCAAGCACTCTGAAAGATATTGATAATTAAGGTTAATAATTTAAATGCATTAAATTTTATCCAAACATACATAAAATTGACCAACACAAATGCAATATTCAAACAAAGCTCACCCTTCAGCAGAATTTCTTCAATTTTCGTTGGTGCAGGTATGCAGCAATGTAGTATTTATAGAGTTTTGGTTGCGAAATTATATGTAGCTATGCAAGGCATTCTCTTTAAGTTAGCCGCTAGCGTTTCAATCAGAGCAAAACTGCTAAAAAAGAAAAACAAATTTCCACTTATCTTTGTTATTGCGTAAGTCTGCTATTCATAAATAACTTGATTATTGCACTTTGTTTGCTCTTTCTTTTGCCCATAAGGCTTGGCTTTTTACGTTCTTTCTTCTAGTGAAGTTGTAATTGCGAGTTAATGTGCCATGCCGGTATGCGCCTGTAAGTATGCTATGAATTGTCTTAAGTATATAAAGCAGCTATAGCTATATAGCAGAGCTGATTGTTCTTTTGAGTGCGTTGTAAAAAGTAAAATTGCTATTATGCAATTATGAACACATTTTAAATTCGGGTTTTATGGGCAAACAAAAATTGCATGAGTTTTCTTAATTACTTCTTTTCGCGTGTAAAAAGCTACTTGGCTTACCTTTTTCTGGTTAAACACATATGTATGTAAGTAGGAAAATGTATCTACTTTGTGCTCCCAGCAGTTTTGTGTGCATATAATTCTTTGAAAATACCGATGCGTACTCAAAGATAAGACATGTATAAATTAAAAAATAAAAATAATAAGAAAATATTAAGAATACTTTTAATCAGAGCGGAGCACCTACCTAATTTAATTTCGAAAAAATTTGATGACATATCCGAATTGTACGTTCGTAAGAAAAAATGGTAAACAAACTATATACCAAAAATTACGATTGACCCTCCCAATTTTTAAAAGGAAAATCAGTGCATTATAATTTTTTCTGAACAAAATTAACTTTTCATTTACAAAGTGCTTTTTATTGAAAAAACTCAAAAATATGTCGCACTAAATCGGCGATGCTCTATCCTTTAGGGGTATTACTGACTTCTAATTTCGACCGGAAGTGGGTAAAACTGACCGGAAGTCCTATTTTCTAATAAGACATACAGTCAGCGTCAAAAATATAAATACCCTGACGTTTTGACGATTTTCTTCTTTTATATTTTCCATACCTTTTTTTTTATTTTGTTATAAAAATATAATTCATTCTACAGCAAAAACCAGTAGAACCGATTTTTTCAATTTCATATAGAACTCGGGAAAAATTCAAGAAATACCAAAAAATTTCCATCAAAATTTTCAACTTTTCAATTCGATTTCTTAGACAAATTTTGGGTACGCAGTTTTATAGCCCATTAAATTTTAATTTAATAAGGCGCAACTCTCAGGCTCTAAAAATTACCGTTGATTTTTGAGATTTTTTTTTTTGTCAAATATCAACGGTATTTTTTATAGACTTGAAACTTGCACCTTGTTATACTAAAATTTAATGGGCTACAAAACTGCATACCCAGAATTGTTTTAAGAAATGGAATTAAAAAGTTGATAATTTTGATGACAATTTTTTAGTAGTTCTTGAATTTCCCCGAGTTATATTTATATGAAATTGAAAAAAACGATGCTGCTGGTTTTTTCTGTTGAACTAACTTTGTTTTTATAAAAAAAATAGAAAAATCTGGTATGGAAAATATAAATAAAGAAACGTCTGGTTATTCATATTTTTTACGCTCACTGTAAATGGTTTTACTACTTATTGGGTTTCTGAGGATAAAAATACGAAACCTTTATTTGAAAGTTTTTTCCCGGAAGTGCCTTTTTCACCCCCTAAATGACCTTCGAACTTCAACTCGTACTGGACTTCTAAAATGAACGAAAATATTTTTATTGGAAAACGAACAAATGTTGTTCATATTCGTTTGTTTGTTTTTGCTACAATATTAGAATATATATTTTTTTTTCCCCTGGAAAAATGTAGTGGGGGCCAAATGGTTTCTTAATCGATGATTCATAATTTTATAATAAAATATCAAAACAAGACTGCTTCTTCTAAATTACGTTTATTTAATATTTTATTATTTAATATTTATTGAGGTTCACATAGCCATTGAATACGCCAATGTGAATTTTTGTTGTTTTTCCAATAAGACTTTTTTCATAAATTTGGCCTCAAGCTCAATGCAATTGTTGATTTTAGTGAATAATTAATGACATTATTATTTATTTATATAATTTAAATTTCATCATAAGCCTCAACTAATTACGTTTAACTCTCTTTCCAGGTAATTAAATAAACATCAATGGCTTTAAAAATCACAAACCAATATTTAGCTGCTCAATACTACAACGAATTTCGAATTTATCACAAATTAGTAAAAGCGTAAGTTTTAAAAAAGTCAATTATTTATAATAACAAAAATATTAAGCTGTGGCACAATTATCACCGCCATCAAGTCAATTTAAGTCGCTGACACATTGAGCACCAACTGCAACTTGCTATGAGTGCAAATTTTATTTAAGCTAAGCGCTTATATTTGAATGTCGTACTAATTAAACTAATTTGTATGCATCATCAGGCACTGCCGAGCCGATTTTAAAGAGCAATTCCTCGTTGGGAAAAAATGAAATTCTAATAATAAAAATAAAATATGCAAATAAATCATTTGCCAGCCATAAATCACAGCCAAGTTGAATGCGAACAGGATTTCGCCAACCATTTGCGTACGCATTTACGGATGGATGGGGTCTATGCGACCTACAAACACATACAAACGTACATATGACCATACATATGTATGTAGGAGGAGAATTTTCCGTTATATAAATCACCTTCTGATTTCATCTGTGTTTGCGCTCCGCTGAACTGTCAGCTTTGCCAATAGAAAAAAGGCAAATAAATTTAAAAGTAGGTACGCGTACATACATAAAAGTATGTATTGTATGTGTACATATGTATGTATGTATGTATGTATGTGAGTGCGTGTATTTGCATTTGAAATCAAAATAAAATTTATACCGCCTAAAAGTATGTCTACAAACATAAACCAATTATATAAACATCAGTCCCCTTTGTGAAGCGGAGGCTCACCACATACACGCGCACACCCACAACTATCCTGCAGGGAAAAGCCAAATCATTCAGTAAAAATACCACTTCATTAACTGGTGTGCGCGGTGCCGTAACAGCTCGACGATTTTGGAACATTTTTTGCGATCAGGGACATCTGCCTTTGAATTTGCAAAGCCAATACAAAAACGCCCTGCGCAAAGGCTATCGCCTGTGGTTCTGAGATACCCAATTCGAGTTCACTTGGTGGTGATTAAAGTTAAGTAAGCCAAACAGGGCTGCCAACTCTCTTTAGCTATGAGGTTCCATATTGAGGATAAAAAAGTGCCAAAATGGGCCAAATAGAAAAATAAAAGTGCCAAAAAAGGTGTCATCCTTATAAATGCTTCCCATTTAGCAATAAGATAAGAGAGCACATTTCTAAAGCAAAAGTGCAATGCCACAACAATATAAACCAGTTGAATAATCTTTAGAAATTAGAAAATTTTAGTTGAGAAAAAGAAGTACACGCAAAGGACTTCACAAAAAAGTATTGAAATATTACTATTTTCGAAATTGAAAAATTAAGTGCCATTTGATGTAAAATAAGGCCAAAAATGGCACGGTTTGAGCCAAGTTGGCAACCCTGAGGCCAAATATTTCAACTTAAATAAAAATTTAAAATCGTAAATTTAATTTAATTTGTAAAAACTTAATACTCAAATAACTTAAAAATGAAATGAAATATTTTTTTTTTCTTAAAAATTTACCGAGAATTCCAATCTTGAACCTCTCGAATGACGCGCCCGAGCTTTGTTCTGTCTCCCACTGCGACTGTTGGAGCGCCGCCAGCAAAATGTAGTTATTCCTCTCACGGTGAATGAAGTGGCAGACTATCCCGTCAACTGGAGCGAATAGTTGAGATCTCTTTGGACCCCGCCATATTAAAAACACAGTTCCTAACATTGAAAAACGTTAGAACGTAAACTAGTCGAAGGCTGAAATGCCAACTGGTAGCATTCTAGTTCACAACCAGCAGCTTTCCCTGCAGGGTGCATGTGTATGTTTGTATGTATACATGCACAAACCCCCAAAGACACAGAAATTTGCATAAAGCCGCTCACAATCGCAAATCGCTGAAGCATTAAATCAAAGCGTTTTTTTTTTGTATTTTGTGTTTTTTAGTTTCACGCGCCGCCACACGCAGCCTCCAAGCTTCTTTGGCGCTACAAAATGGCAAATTGTCATAAGCGCGGGCGCGCGGCTTCTTTATGCATTGTGATGAAGCCAATAATGCGTCACAGCTGATATGGCGCAAGTAACAATACAAATACAAATACAATAGTGTATCAGCTGGGCGCTCTATTTGTGTAGGCGCTCCTGTTTTTTTGGCGTTGGTTGTGCGTTAACGCTAAGCTCTGCAGAAGTGGGGTTGCGGATTAGTTGAAATTTGGTTCGCCAGTATGTACTAGCTGGTGGCCATTGCTAGTTTAGATTCGAATGAATTTCCGTTTCCGAACGTTTCCCGCGCGCGCCAGTAAGTGCACGTTTGTTTGTGTATGTGTGTGTGCACCTTTTATGCTAATTTATTTTAGGTCAAATCTGATGAAAAGCCAAACAAGGCAAGGTTATTAACATCATGGAAAATTTGATGCCTGCAGCTAAATGTTGGCACCATTCTTGTGTGTTAGCTGGTTGGTGGAAAAGTTGGAAAACTGGTGCAAATTAGCGTTGTGTAAAGTGAATTAAATATTTCTGCATTTTCAGTGTAGCGCTTGTATTTCAATCGTTTTTTTTTTTTTGCCTTCCCCTCCACTTCCATTAACTGCGCTTTTATTTTTTCGATTCATATTTTTGTTGGCAAAATAGCTCAGCTAGTTCGCTTTACATTTCACTTGCATAATGGTACCTACATATACATACATACATACACACATCCATACATACATAGGATATACCTAGAGGGAAAAAAAAAATCAAAAAATCAACGGTTTGCTTTCTCGTTAATTCAACAGCTGCTGAAATTCTCACAGTAAGCGAAAGTAAAATTCACAAATCATAGAATTTTTCCATTTTTTGTGATGGTTTCTTGTTTGTCGAAGTTTTGCATATGCAAGCGCACCAAAAAAAAAAAGACACAATAGCAAGTTACAAAAATCCAGTTATCCCGTTAAAAACAAAAAAAAAAAAAATAAGAGCATTTGCGCAAAGCGTATGAGTGCGTGAAAAGTGTAATTCCAATGCTAAAGTAATCAAAAGATTTATATTAGAATTTATGTATGTATATTTGAGTATGCCCACGTAAAATTTTAAAAAGCAAGGTGCAAAAAAAAAAAAAAAAAATATTCCGACGAACTGATAACCTCCTCCTTTTTTGGAAGTCGGTTAAAAATTGGCGCCTAACGTCAAGCTGAACATAACTATAGGTCTGATTATGGCAACTTTACTTAAAGCAAAATGAAACCGACTTTGTCGTAGCATTAAGTTACGTTAAGTTCCGCCTGTCTAAATATAAGCAAGCCTGTCTAAATAAGTAGCTGCCATTAGGGAAGCGGTACACACACCGGTGTGAAACGTCAGTTGGGTAGGAGAGTGAATCGTCACCTGCGTGGAAGATCGACCTATCTCGGCAAGCAGTTCGAAAACGCCCTATCTCGGAAAATTTGTCAAGAGCGCCCTATTTCAGAATTTTATTGAAACACAACTCCACCTCAGAATTTGGTAGATGAACGCCCTTTCTTTAAATTCAGTCCAAAAACGCTCTGTCTCACTTGAAAATATATTGAAAATATGTAGAGATAGGGCGTTTTTGAATCGGCGGCAGAGCGGTAGAGCGTTCTTCAACCAAATTCTGAAGTTAGGCGTTCGTGAAATTTTTTCTGAAATAGGTCGTTTCTTCCACTCAGCTATCGATATACTCTTATAGACAGGCGGCTATCAGTGCCCTGAACGCTATATTTGATTCTAAATTGGTAACCGTATGTCTGGTAACCTTATCAACAGCGCACGGTGCACCCAAAATACAAATCTTTAAAGAAGTGATGCGAAATTTCGTATGGCGTCTAGTAAATTTCGAGCTTTTCAATTCGATTTTATAGAAAGATTTTCAGTACGCAGTTTTATAGCCCGCTCAGTCGCACAAAGTGCAAGTTTATATGTGTGAGGAGGATTCCGTTTTTTAGTCAATTTCAATTTAAACTAAAAATGTTTGCTTTACAGACTGCTTTTGCTTTGAAACGCTATTTTTGAATTGGCCAACGCGAAAGATATTATTAGGCGCCGCGAAGCAAGCGGGCATTTGCTAGTATATATATATGTATATACATATGTGATATCAGCTCACGGATTCGCATTACAAACTTCAACATAATTTACGGCATTATATTTTAATATTAGGAGGAATGCCTTCGTAGAGGAGGCAGCAAGTATAGCTGGAGCAAAAAGTGAAAAGTGTAGGATAAGGGTTAATGGCGAAACCAACAATAACACAAAAATACTGCAACGCTACGTAGCTGCTAACTGCAAGCCAGTGGCGTAGCCAGGATTTGGCGCTCCTTAATTGTATAAAAAGAAGGGACAAATAAGATAGCATATTCAACAATTGAGTAGTCCACTTGCAAAGTGCGCTATGTAATTTTTTTTTCGATTTTTAGTTTTTGGTGGGTTTCATGTCCACTAACGGCAGAGTGAAAAATGTTTCTATATTCTGAAAAAAAATAGCATGAAATGTTAACTACTCTTGCAAAAGTCGCTATAATACTTATTTATACACTTTCAAAAGTCTCCTCTTCGTATGAACTTAGAAAACTGCAAGAAAACATGGTAGTTTCGGTGCCTACACGGTCAAAAATTTGGGTTTAATTTTTAAACCGCGCTGGGACTACTGCCTTTTTTAATCTTTTATAGTCTACTTTTTAAACCAGTCAAGAGTTTTAAGCAATTTTTAATATATTGTGGTTTAAATTTTAGTCCAAAAAGTTCGTGGTGTAAAAATCAAACCAAAATGTTTTAATTCTAGTTTCTAGGTTTCATATATAGAAAATTTGCTTTTAAATCTAAACCGAAATAGAAAATGTTTGCACACAGCGAAATGTGGTGTTGATTCAAACTCAACATAGGAAAGCACATTTACATGCGTGGCTGTAGCTGGGTGTGCAAAGCTGCTTGATACAATTGGTTGCTACCAAGGCTGTCCGGGTTCAATCCCCATCAGACGCAGCATGAAATTTAAGATTTTTTATTTTTTATTCTTGATTATGACAATGTTTGGATTTAGAATTTAAATCGAACTGTTTAAATTCTAAACCCAACATATGTGCTCTCTTTTTTTAAACTTGGAAGGTTTGTATTTGAAACCGAATTTAGTTTGGTCAAATTTAAACCGAAATTTTTAACCGTGTAGTGGAAGAGGTCGCAAAAAAGAAGTAAGTAAATTTTTATTTACCAAACCAATCTTCCTAGAGCAGAGAACGTGAAAAGCTAAAAAAAAGCTAGCTATGTAAAAGTCACTGTTTCAAAACTTGCAATATTAAATTTTTAAATAAAAAATTTGCAAATCAACAATACTGCAATTTTATTTTTTTAATGATATTAGGCTCTTATCTATCCAAATTTTCAGGTACCAAAAAAAAAAGATACAGTTCGGATGTTTCGGATGTCGTAGACGTTTTTTTTTTTTAATTTATGGCTTACTTTTATAATATCACATAACGCTGTTTGCAAGTGGACTACTCATATATTCATTAAAAGATAATTTGTCATCCGTCTGAAATAAAAAAATGTTTAATCAGAAGGATAAAATAGTATTGTGTTATTAATTCAAAAGTAAATAATTACAGTTCAATGACGAAGGGGGGGAGGGATCTATCGCCCCAAATCCCCCCCCTGGCTACGCCACTGCTGCAAGCTAACAAACCAAGCGTGCAGAATAACAAAGTAAGATTTATGCGTTGGCTGAGTGGGAGACTACCCTAAAATAACCTAAGTGGGCGAACAAAGGCGCAAAGTAGAGTGTATGGAACGTTGGTTTTTTCAGGTATTCGAGGCGCGCTAAGCGCCGGAAACGGATGCTTGTAGGTACAGCTCAAAAATTAGTATGTATGTATGTATGTGCGTGGGCTAAAACTCACAAAAATAGCTATAAGAAGTAGTACTTGTATGCAGTAGTATTAGCACAAGTATGTACACCCAAGCTCCTGCCACCACAGAGTGTTTAGTTGTTGCCCCGCCAAGTGCAAAGTGTACAGCGCAAAGCTAACCAGCGGAAAGTGGTAGCGCAAAGTTGCAAATAAATTAGCATAGCTTTGCACATTGTTGTAAATTTCTGTGTAAGCGAAGTCACGCATACATACGCATGTACGAGTATGTACGCCCTTGCTAGAGGAGGCTATGCTTTTGCAGCTAAACCGCGCACATAAAGTGTTGGCAAGCTGTAATTTATGCAACAAAGAGTTGCTATTATCCAATGCAAAGGCCAAAACTATGCTTGCCGGTATGAATGTAGGTGGGTGCACATGTGCGTATGTGCGTATGTGTGTATGCATTTATGAAAATAGAAGAAGAGCGTGCTTGAGTGCGCTCTGGGTAGCACTTTAGCTGTGCGAAAACCACAGAATGCGACACTAATGCATACAAAGGGCCGGCAGGTGAAATTAAAAAGCGGAAAATTATGATGTTTTCGCAAATGAAACAATTCCCCGGACAAAATGCAAGCAAAAATAGTGCTGAAGGCAAGTAGTTTCGTGTAAAAACGGTGATTAATACTTGGCTAGAAAATTTTGTTATATACCTAACTAATAAAATTATTGCAGGCAATGCGTTATTATCAACGGCGCGAAAGCGCAAGAGAAATTAAATTTTTTATACATAAATACTTTTACTTCCTAAAACTCTTTATCTTGCAACGCTACACGCCTCTTATTCGAGATTTTCAGTGATCAGAAGTTAGCTTTGATTGCTCTTTTTGGTTGCTGTCATTACGTTTACTGTTATTAGCCAGTAGTTTGTTAGCGCACATAACAATATTTTAGCTAACATACGCATGCAGTCCTTCCTGCAATTACATGTGTACCGACTTACACACAAGGCGAAGGGCAAATGCGAGTTTGTACTTAAAATAATAATAAAAATCATCGAAGCTTGCTTGAAAAAAAGGATGCGCAAAAAAAAAGAGTAGAAAAACTATACATAAACATATAAAATATATAGAGATACATGTGCGTTCCACTTACACGCGGAAAACGTGCACACGCACCCACACGCGCGCAATACATACACACGTACATTGAAATGTAATAATACGCAACGCATTGTCAGACAGACGCAGGGGACCAAAAAAAAAAAAGATAAATACATAAAATCTGAAACATCGGAAAGCATATAAAAGCAGGCAAAAGCAATAAACTGTAGACTCAATGTGGCATTGAAAGGATAAAACGTGTAAGGTTCATAAATGTTGATGTGCCCAGCAGCAAATTGGACTAAGTAGTTGGAAAAGTAGAAAAGTAAAAGGCATTCAAAAATGTATTAAAAGAAAATATTGAAACTTAAAGCCGTTAAAGTGAAATATGTATGTACGGAGGTATATTAGGGCGGGTAAAATTTTTTATTTTTTTTTTTTTACTATGCGCTTATAGCATAGGAGGACTCTGCGTTTAATACTAAGCAAATTTGCCGAAGAAAACATGGACAAAATTTGCATAGTTGAAAAATCCCCCACACAAATTTACCCTCCCTAATGTATATACATATGAATACGCTCATTCAGCAGTTTTCGGCCTGTAGTCTTCTGACACTTTTGTCCGTCGTCTTAAAACCATAGATGTACCTCGAGTAAAGAACTCCTTATGAAATACTACAAACAGGTGCCGCAGTAACGGGTGCACTTTGCCCAAAAGAAGCGCTAAATTCTTTCCTCAACCTGAACCCTATCGATCTTTCCTTAAAAGAAGTGGCTATGAAATCGGCAGTGAAACTCTGAGGAATGAGTGAGCTTAAACTCCGACTCGATTTCAGTATAAATTCAGAGTCTGAACTTAAGCCCACTTTTTATGCATGGGGCCCGGAGAGTTAAGGCTTTGGGAGCTAAACACTTCAGGCATACATTGATTATCGAAATGCAATAAGGAAAACTGAGATACCCGTCCAACTATGCCTGCATGACGTACTGAAATTCATTACAGCCACCAAATGGCTGTAGGTTGCAGAAGTTTTGCTTGTCACCAGGGTGGCAACCAACAAGGTAAAATTAGTATTAGTAATGTAAGTAGCTATTACTTAACCACTTTTGCATACACTTTGAACTAGTCAAATGTTATTGACGAAATGTCCACTATGCGTTGCTTACTGCTTGGTTGGCACAAAAATAAAGGTACAAATGTTATTTGTTACTTTGCTCGTTAGTATGACAGCATCGGATTTGTTGTAATAACTTCGGTAATTTATGTGAGTAAGTATATACTTATTTTATTACAAAATATGTATGTATGTACTTATATGTGCACGTACGAGTATAATAGAGTTTTTCAATGTTAACGGTAGTTGTTGCTAACTTTTCTTTGTATATTTTTTTAAGTTGTTTGACCAAGGAGCAAATTTTATTACCCAACTGATCAAATTACTTGATATTTTATTGCGAAAAGTACCGAGTCAAGTGGCAGCGAAATAAATACAATGACATACTGAGACAAGCTTATGTCGATAGTGTGAGGTAGAGAGAAAAGAGCCAAGCTTTAAGAGATTATTGTTAGTAAGTATTTAGTTGGGGTGATTTTATATCCATGTACTGGTTGCTGCTTAAAGTTTTTAGGTAGTATGTAAAAAATGTTCGTCACCGAATTTGAACAGCTCAACCGGTGTACCGTCGACTTCGGGGGTCTTGTTGTTCTTAAGTCGCCTTATTGTCGTCTTGGTTAAGTAGAGAGACGTGAGCTTCGTCCCTATACATTGGTTCGTGTGCTCCTCCATCAAGCGCGCCACCTGTAACGCCAATTACACTGGATCCCAAATTTGTGTTTTTTGTTTGTTCGCCGGATGCCTTGTTCAAACTCCTATGTAAAATCGCTCTTTGATTCCAAAAATCGAGTAAATCTTTTTCTATGGATAAGTTTTCGAGATGTTTGCAATTTTTCGTTACTCAGCTTTAAAAAAGTGGTTCCAATTAATCACGCGTATCTTACGAATCAACTTAATAATTTTAATACCAGACAAAAAAAAATGGAATAGATTTTTTTTTTTTAATTTTGAAAAGTGGAAAGACGCTTTACAAGGTAAAATTTGGTTTGCGGCATATAGGATAATTTCGCGCAAAAGGTTCGATTTGAATATACATGTTTTTTCTTTATTTTCGTATGAAAATTTCGTTATCGTTCAACCTATCTTAATTTTTCAGTTAGCGCCCGCAAAAATAAGAATTTTTAATGAAACAATGGATATTGTTATCCGCTTCTATTTTTTTATTAAACAGTTACATATAAATAAAAGTAACCTTGTAGCCCATTCCATTTTAGAATAATAGCGCAAATTTTGAGGTAGCTAGGACTTACATTCGATTTTTGGCGGTGTCAACCATTTTCTACCATACAAACTGTGTTCGACGACTTTTTTATTTTGAAAAAATTAAAGAAACCTACAACAAAGAAGCCAAACATCTACGTTAATTACCTCAAACCCACAAATAAATTTTAATATGGGACCGTGTTTTGCACCATTTGCATTATAGTTGAAAGCATGCATATCAATGTATATTAGGGTGGTCCAAAAATGCATGTAAAAAAAGTAAAGTCCGAATTTAATGTTCTCACTCTTTAGGATTGTTCTATACCGAGAAAAATTTGCACATGTTTTTTTTTTTTTTATTCTGAAATCAAAAAATATTTAGATGGGAAAAAATGTTTCTTTGAGATCGATAGAATTCTTGAAAATCAATATTTTTCGATTGGATAACCCTGTTTCTCTCCCAATAATAATATCCAATTATTATTTTTAAACATTTTCTCATAGAAACTATATTTTATAGGTCCGCCAAAACCCCTAGAAAATGCAATGGGGGGATAAATAAAAAATCTTTAGTATTCAAATTTTTTTAAATAAACAATTGGATATTGTTATTGGAAGTCTTCTGAAGAGAACCAGAGTTTTTCGATTGAAAAATATTAATTTCCAAGAATTCCATACCATTTCCACGAAAAGTAGTTTTTTCCATATAAAATATATGTAAAACTTTTAGCGCTTTGAGCGACCTATAAATATTTTTTGATTTCAAAATAAAAAAATAGGACTCTCCTTATTCTCTATATAGAACAATCCTAGGGGTGAGAGCATTAAAATTACGACTTTACTTAATTTCTTAATTTGGACCACCCTAATGTGCATACATAGTAATGTTCGAGTATAAGTGTTGCTTGCATACTTAAATAGACATACATTTCCTAATAATAATATATTCATTTATGTGTACTTTTATCGCAAGTACATATCTACCTTTATCCGAGTGCCCGCACGGCCCGTCAGTCAAGTTCGTCTGGATCTGATACGCTGAGGTGGACCTTAGCAATGCGACATTTATACTGAATACGTACGTATGCAAGTGCATGTGTTTAGTGCACATTGCGTATAGTATTTATGTAGGAACACCTTTGAGCGTGCTATGCATGTCAGGATGTGCATCATTCCTACTATTCTAATCACCAAACGAGCTGCAGAAATAAGGGAGAAACCTTGATTGCTGTAAAAAGTGGACTGCTTTCATTTTTTTTTTTGCAAAAAAAAATATTTGTGTATGCGCTGGTTTTATGCTTGTTGCAGCGATAAGGTCATGCTCTACAGTGCGACACAACGTCGCAGTCTAACCTCTGAACTGAGCAACAAGCTAAAAACGGACTGTGTTAGCATTCCCATTTAATTTTTGTGTGGTTAATATAGACTAGCTTAGCCACCAGCACTTGTGTGTCAGTGATGGAGGAGTAGGTACAATTGTACTCTTTTCAGCCCTTAATTAATTTGAAAGTACACTATGGTATATATGTATGTACCATTTTCGGTACATTTTCAACATATCCAAATATATTTTACGGTATTTATTTGCTGCTTGCAAGTAGATATAGCAACCAAGTGCAGGCGCATTCACCTTAGCTTGAGATGCACTCGAATGAACACTTGATCAAACGTGTGTCTTACGAGCAGATAAGAACGATCAATTGTATTTCGTTCGATCCCAGACTGACAGTATGTCGGCTCCTAAGTAAACAAAATTCTTTGTAGCATTTAAGTAATATACTCTTTTCCTTCTTTCTCATCGTCACGGTAAGGCTTGAGTAAAACATCGAAGGGTTCAAATTTAATCGTATTTTTTGTGAAATTAATCAAAACACATTTTTAAATGGAACTAATAATAAATTACGATTGACTTGCATACATAAGTTATATAGTAAATTTCCGATCAGCTGAATCAACATTTTGGCGACATACGAAGACACCAAGCGAATGCGAGAGCAAAGCTTTTATAGAGGATGGGAGCGCACAAATTTATTAAAAGTATGGTCAAAAGAGCTCCCAGAGAGTAGTGGCCGGTCAAGCAATCTTGACGCGCGAGAATGATTCGCCTTGTCTAAAACTTAGCCTCAAAAGTTCTTCTAGTTTGAATAGAGCTTGGAATTAGAAATGGTGAAGCTGAAAATTAGGCATCTCGTGGTAAAGGCATATATTCCCTTTGAATTTTTTGCTGTAAAAAAGACATTTGACGAGATGCGAAACATTTACAAAATGTGCACTAAGTATAATTTGTATTCGTCTGCTTTTAGGTACATTTTTTTCCGCAAATTAAGTACAATTTGAAAATTTCCATGCCTGGTGTGTGCGTGATTGTATCTATTATATAAATGCAAATTTGGAGGCACCACTAGAAATGGCTATGTTTTACTCTTTGCTCGGAAGTACTCAGTGCATATTTTGCAAAATATGAAATGGACATAAGCAAAATTAAGACAAAACTCGGTAGCCGTGGCTAAATTAGAGTGTATGTGTACACAGTAGCGACACATTATAACCATATGTACATATATCTATGAGGGTGCTGCATTTTGTACCTAACTACTTCTACAGCAATTAAGGACATTCGTGACATTTTTAATTCGCTTGTGGACCAGCATTTCCATCGGTCTCCACAACTAAAACCTCATAGTCGCTATGGCGCTTATATATGTATGTACGAGCTTTAAGCTTAAGTAGCATAGCATAGGGTAATGTTGGTCATTCATGGCATTTTGTTAAATGTTAAATGTTGCAACGTTTAAAAGTTAATAAACTTCACAATTTTCTCACTGCGTTGCGGTCTGTTGCAATGCCGCACATACACATACATATATGTATGTATGTAGTTCGAGTTGCACGGCTCGTACAGAAAGTTATGTGTTATAACTATTTGCATGTGTATGTTAGCGCCTACATAAGGTAAAACTGTGGGCATGTACATATGTATACGAAATTGCAATACTTTTCTCGTTTCATGTCAGCTGGCGCATATGAAAGCTTCAGCATATAAATGCATTTCGCAAAGCGTCTTCAAAAGAGGCACAACTCAGAAATCGGATCCGGAAATATAATTGCTTGTGGATCGTTAAAATTCAACGCAATTGATACCAAAACAGGTATAACAGCAGCTTTCTAGTAAGAGAATATAATTATGAAAATAAAAAATATTTTAAATAATTTCAGAAAAATCATAAGAATTGATTTATGTAAAAAATCGACCAACATTTTTTTGAGTTGTGCCTCTTTAGAAGACAGTGTGCATTATATGCGGGTTATTTGTATGTTAAAGTTTACTTCCGTACATAGTTTAATAAATGTAAGTACCGTTATTTAGCATACGCTCATACACGTATTTGTGTGTTTGTTAGAAAACTCTTGGACTTAAAGTTATTCGACATTTTCAGTTGGTGCTAGTTGGTTAGAAGTTAGAGCAGATGTGCAATGGGTCTTAATTTATTTTCGTAAAGGGTGTGATCGACTTTTTCAAATATTGTAACATGAAACTAACGATATAAGTTCCTATGCAAATAGCTATAATACAACTATAATTTTCTCAATCTTCGTTTTTACAAAAAGCTTTCTGGTCCATGAAAACTCATGTGAAAGCTTTAACATGAAAGCTCATGTGAAAGCTTTAACATGAGAGCTCAGTTAAAAGCTTTGTCGCTCACATTTGGACCTGAGGAGCATTTGTTTATTCCCTAATACCATGCATAGGTAAATCTCATGTGCAATCTTTAACATAAAAGGTCATTTGAAAGCTTTGACACTCACATTGAAATCTAAGCAGCATTTTTTAATGCCATGATACCATGCACAGGTAAAGACATACAGTTTTTCAAATGAACTTTCATCTTAAAGCTTTCACATTATCGACATACACTCCAACCTATTGTAACTAAAATAAACATTTAGCATTTAAACATCTTGGTAAATATTTGGCTTTCTCTTTTGGTATGTAATGTCCGTACTCCGTATATTATGATGTCAGAACGCACAACACAAGCCTTTCCAGTAAACGTGTATGCGCCCTTAGGTAAAAGTGTATGCCCTAAATTACATGCGTATTATAAATGAGGCTGTAAATGTTTGAAGCTTTTTATTGTGACTGAATTAAATCCAAAATTTGTTTCGCGTTAGAAGCTTTTACAAGATTTATAATATAGTAAAAACTCTCGCGGATCGTCATTGCTGAAATAATTTCTCTAGATCTTAAGCTTGTTTTCGTAACAGTTATATTTCGTATTTATCGTTGAAAGCTCGCTGACAATATTAAAAGAAGTCAGGAGCAAAGCATGGTCCTCCAGAGACAGAAATTTTCAAGCTTTCGAGCATTATTTTATTGCAGCGACAGGCAGAGAGAGCTTTTGCTCTGCGTGCGTCAATACAAATTGTATAGAAAGCTTAAGAGAACTTTGCCCGCGGGCAAGGCGATGCCCATCACCATTTTCGAAGTGAGTTAGTCTCTTTAGAACGGTGTTGGGAATCAGCTTGCCCGCGGGCAAGGCTATTTCAAACTTTATATACTTTTCTATACTAAATGTATACAAAGCTTGTAAGAGCTTCGCCCGTGGGCAGGTGCCTCTAAATCGCTACAGCAAGCTAATAGTTTTCAATTTTATATTGAATTTTGTAAATGGTAACTAATTTTACTGAGGAAAAAAATTCTCATGAATCACCCTTTATAAAAGCCTTACAAATTCCAAACTTCCCCAGTAATTACTTATTTACTTGCTACGCCAGCAGTCATGCAGGAAATATTGTATACGAATACATTTGTACATGCAGCGGAACTGTTAACTTCATTTAACTCACTATATGTAAATAAAAAAAAATTAAGAGATTTTTACGTAGTTTATTAATTAAAATTAAGTGCTCGTAGAATTTCTAGTACGTAAACTCTAACCAAACCATTATGGTGGTCTGAGGTTTCTATCGGCCGCAACAGTGGCAGCAAGAGCAGGGCGAAAAATCTTTGACTTAAAAGGCAAACTTGACCAATATACATATGTACAGACATGCTTTTATGTAAGTATGTATATACATATGTGTTTATGTGTCTGCAGCTAAAGTTTTCCTCGTCGTCGGTGAAATGATGTGAAAACCACAAATTTGCTTTGAGCTTCACTTAAAAGTATTGCCGCTGTCCGAATGGTGTACGCTAGTGGAAAACCGCCAAAATACAAAAATAAACAAAAACAGAAACGAAAGTTTTTGAAATTTATAAAACTAAATATTTAGTTCTTTTAGTGGCTTATTTTCGAAAATATTTTGCAGATTGAACTAATTGATTGGAAAAATTTTATACAAAATCATGGGTATGAGTTTAACAAGTTTACTGCTGCCTGCGTACCTTACAAAACCACAAAAAAAAAAAACACGAAAATTTCTGCTCCGACATTCTTGTAGTTTTTATCAGTTTAACTATTGTTTTTTTTAAATCACTGCGTGTATAGCACATATAGTATGAATGCAGTATGAGATTTTAAGGATCAAAACGTAACATGCGCTATAGATACATACATACATACATATCGAAGCCTAACCGCCAAAGAGACGTAAGCGAAATTTTCTCAAAATTTTCTTTAGATATACTTCTACATGAAAAATAAAATTTTGAAAAAAATGTCGCTTACGTCTTTTTGGCGGTTAGGGCTCGAAATGTAAACTGGTTATGAACACGCACACACACACACATCAACGTAACAAAGTCAATTTGCAGATTGCGCAATTCACACGCAGAGCAGCTCAGTGATGGGAAATCGTATTGGCTGAACTGAAATTGGCACACGATCAAGATTAGCACCAGCGACATGTAGCGCTTTAAAAGTGACAAGCACAAAAACAACATAGAGCATAGAACGGCTTTTGATAAGTATTTATTTTTTTTTTACCTTTTTTGTTATTGCTTTTCTGTGTGCAGCATCGTTGCTTTTGCTGTTAGCGCGCGTGTTGCTGCACTCAACGTCAATTGCCAGTGCAACACTAGCCACTTGCAGCAACTTTTAGTGTCGCCAAAGTTTCGCTTTTTTCGTGGCACTTGCAATACTACCAACATTTTTTGGTTTGCTTTCATGTGGTTGTTGTTATTTTTGATTTTTGTTTTATTGCTGCTTGACCAATGTGCGCACGTATCTACTTATGGTGGCGACAACGCTATGGCACTGGCTTCGGCAAAATGGCGCCCTACGGTCATCTAACTTCGAAAAGCGAATAGGATATGCAAATAAATATGTATGTATGCAAGTTTATCCACGAAAATACATACGGTTCGTAAGTCTTCGTAACTACTATTGGTGTAATTTTGCAACCTTTGATTCACTTTTGGTTACCAACCCATCTCTGTAGTGGTGGTCGTGATCGTGTCTCACTTCATTTATTAGAGCATACAGTCCCTAATATAAAATGCAATCAAAAAAAAAAAAGTAAGTGCGCCTAAGCCACACCGGAGAAGTGAAACTTACGTTACATATCTAGTTTGTCTTATAACCAATAATTACATATATGTAAGTGTGCATTTGCTTAAGCTTGTATTTTATCCGTTTTCGTTCTAATTTCATTTATGTTATTCTGTTTTCCTTTACCTTTAATTATTTCTTTATATTTACTCTATTGTTCTTTTAAAAGTAAAGTGTTTAGATTTCATGTGATATAGAGTGAAAAATGTGATGCCAAATGATGTCATATCATGTGTATCGATAACAAAACCGATCAAATTGTCGATAACAATTTCGATAAAAAATATCGATAATAATATCGATAAAAATCTATAACAAAATCGATAAAAGTATCGGAAACAAAGTCGATAACAAATTCGATAAAAATATCGATAACAAAATAAAAAAAATGTCGATCATTACATCGAAAAGACCCGAGAATACCCAACCGGCTAACCGCCGCTAAAGAAGTTTCACTTCAAAAACCTTTCCGAAATGCGTTGATTGCTAGAGCCAGTCTGGGAACTACGAGAGATAAGCATATTCGAGAGAATATTTCCAGCTGCAGAAATGAAAATCTCTGATGAGTTATTCTTTGCTACAGGTTGTCTAACGTCTGTTGCAGAAAAATTAGCTTCGGAGAAAATATCCGGGGCCCTGATATTTAATTACTGTAAGCCTGAAAGACAATAAAGATAAATTTTAAGACATAAATATAAACATAAACATAAAAATAAAAATATAGAAATAGAAAAATGATATAAACAAAGATAGAGATAGAGCAAGTGATGGCCAAAGAAAAATATAAAACTAAAGACTAAGATATTTTTTTGTTATTTTAAGTTATGCTAGTCTATGCCATGTTATGTTATCTTATAATATGTTTTGTTTTATTATGTTACGTTATGTTAAGTTTGGTTTTTTTGTTATGTTAAGTTATGTTGTGTTGTGTTTTGTTATGTTATGTTGTTCAACACATTTAACCTCAACTCACAACAACTCACTTCAAATCACCTTAACTCCCCACGTATCACCTAAACTAAACTCACATCAACTCCGCTCATTTCACCTCAACTCATCTTAACTCACCTCTCTCCAGCTCACTTATTTCATCTCAACTCAATTCACCTCACTTTCACCCAACTCCCCCCAGCTAATGTTATTTCCCTCAACTCACTTTATCTCAACTCAGCTCATCACACCTCAGCTCAACTCACCCTAACTCACCATCATTTATCTAAAGTCACCTCATCTGAAATCACTTCACTTCAATTTCAGTTTCACCTAAACTAAACTCAACTCAACGCACCTTAACTGACCACAACTGCCCTTAATTTTAGTGGCTGAATTTCAACCGCTGGGCGAACACTAGTCCATATAAAATCTAATAACTGTTACATAACAAGTAATTTTTAGCAAAAAAAAAAACCGACTTAAAAAAAAATATATATATATCTATATATTTCATGATCCAATGATCGGATCTAAACCAAATTAGTATGGGATTATTGAAATCGGTTGACGTGGTGCAAAGTTATGCGGTAACATACATAAAAAAAAAAAAAAAATATATATATTCCGACGAACTGATAACCTCCTCCTTTTTTGGAAGTCGGTTAAAAATAGCAGCAACATACCCCATTTTAGGAATGAAGCAACAATTACCAGCTACTGGCCGTTAACTTCTAGTATATGACTTCCATACAACAAAATATGGCAGCGAAAAAATTCTATTTCATTTCAGGAACCTTCGCGGCGGCTAACGGACATTTCTAGTGCCACCATATGGTTCGTCTTAACTGTACAGGCAATGCGTAAGTTGGCAGGTTGGTACCGTGGATTAAAAGGCCACGCGAAGGGCAACCAAATGGCGCAAAAATGTGCTAATTTTAGAGATTATTGTTTTTGGAATTGCATGCAATCAGGATTTTTCAAAAAGAATGTACAAAATTTGTATTCTATTTTGTCATTTTATCTAAACCTCATTAAGTGCTATATACAGCAAAATGCAACCTTGAAATCATCTACACACCACGACATGAAATTTTCATCACTCAGCCTCCACCATAGCCTCGCTACCAAAAACTGACAATTAACAGGGAATTTTCGTGGTAAGCACAGTTCTAGCAGCCTACTGACGTGCATGTGCTAAACGTCCGACACCGTACGTACGTGCGCCAATCAATCGATCAATCAAGCAGCCAATCAATAAAATGCGCTGCCTTGCACGGTTAGTACGCAAGCCTCCAAGTTGTTGCTGCGCCACCACACAGAGCCACAATTTAACTGCTCTTTTATTACATTTATTTATTATGGCTTAAGTGATTGTTGTTGGTTGTGCAATCAAGTCAAATTGCTTTCCATTATGTTGTCAGCACAGATAATCTGCGAATCGAAAAACGTCCGCAGCATTGAATTTGCAACGCTTTATGGTTTTTTTTTTCTACCAAATTTTAGTGCGCTCTAGATTTCCAACGCAGTGCAATGAAAAAAATAAAATAAAATAAAAGCAGCAACAACGCATCAAATGCGGCTCTAACGAATTTCGTTCAGCCATTTTCGTTCAGCGCTAAGTGATAGTGTGTGGCATGCAGCGAGCGTGCTCGTGCTCCGGTGGCAGCAATTTGTTACACTTTTGTACGGTTGCTGTCAATTTGCTGCAACATGCCAGCGCGCTACTACCGTCATCGCCAACTGCGTCGCTACAAAAATGTCAACTGTCAATTTGCTACTTAAAGGGGTGGGTGCGCGCACCCCTTTGGTGGGGTTGTGTATGTGTGTATGTAAATTGGCGTAGAGTTTGTTTGTGCGAATGGCGCCAATTTTCAATTAACAAATTTTTGCTATTACCTTGAGGCAACAAAAGCACGTAAAGAGAGCGAAAAAAAACTAAGGCAAAAGGTGTAACCATCAATACCGCGAAACTGTGCAAAGGTGCCACATGCCAAGCAGCACCTCAGGACACCACGTCAATTTAGTGAAGCAATCAGCCAGTCATTGCGTCAGCTTGCTTATCTCTGTTTCTATGCGAATATGGCACTTTCCTTCTCATTGTCTGCACACCGTCTAACCTGCTTTGTTCTTCTTGCAAGGCCACTTTTCACTCTGTGGCATGCCACTTATGAGCATGCTGCAAGCACAACACACCAGCCAGCCAAGAGTTGGAGCTGTTGGCACAGCGATCTGTTCAAGATGTTGAAGTAGAAACTTTGAGAAATTCTAAGTGCATCGTTGCTGTTGAGTTTGAAGTTGCTCGAGTTGAGTCTTGAGTGGAGCGATGAAGTTGCAGATAAGCGTAAATGTTGACTGTGGTAACAATTGTGTGCATTGTTTTACTGCCCCAAAATAACTTGCCTTAAATGGTGAATTGAAGTAGCCGTTGAGGTATTTAAGGTAACTGAAGTATGACTAAATGTATGCTAAGCCTAAAGGAGATGCATGTCGAAATAGGACAGTGATGATGATAAATTTTTTTTTTTGCTTCTTTTTTTCTCTTTCTCTTGTTTTAAATAAAACTGTTTTAAAAGATGTTATGTCTTTTTATTCTAAAAACAAAATGATATGTAAAGTTTCGATGCTTTAGAAATGTCGCAATTTTTGTTCGCAGAAATCTGGTCACCGTAGTCACAACTCGAACCCAGTGCCACCGAGCGATTTTCGGCAAAAGTTTTGCTGTTATTGTTACCAATACGTATTCCAAATATGAGTTAAATCGGCGCATAAATAATCCTTTTAGTTATAACTCGACTCCAGCGCCACCTAGCGGTAGTTTTTTCCCGGAGTATTTCTATTTATAGGGCCAAAACATATTTCAAATATGAATAAAATCGGACAATAAATACGGATTATGCCTACAAATCGGCTGCAGCGCCACCTAGAATTTAAATTTGAGCACCACCTAGCGAGTCCAATTATAAATCTAAACCGTCTACTTAATACAGAAGAATTTTATTTATATTGATAAAGAAAATATCTCTTTGGTTTTTCATCAAAAACGAGGCCTTTTTATTTTTATATTAAGACTATCTTTTCCATGAAATCAAAATGGAATTCTCTGCCTTTCGCGAAAATTTTTCGGATACTTAAAAGTAGCTGAATCAGCCGTCAGCAATGGATGAAGCAATCGGTTTTTAATCGCAGTTATCTCTATTTTCGCTATTATGAATATTTTACACTCAGGGACATTTTTTTTTTCAATGAAATTAGAGAAATTTAGAATAACAATTTACCCTACTTAACATTTAATAATTGACAGGTATTTTCATGGCAATATTTTTAAATACATACATACGTAAATATGTATGGTTTACAAGCACATTTTTGAAATTTCCAATCACTTCACGTAGCGCTGATTTTATCATAATTAGATTTTGTGGCCAATGGTGTTACGCAAACGTTGTTGTAATCACCCGCTGACATAACATGCATACGTATATATGTAAGTGCGGCTTGCTGTTAAAAAATCTACTATTATCAAACTGGTTTAGCTTTAGTGAATTTATAACCATAACTAGTTCGCGATGAAATGCTTTCGGTGTAAGCAATATTGTGTCCAGGTTTTACTTTGCTGATGGCTCCAAAATTGGTATAGAGACAGAATCTGAATCTGAATTTTGAAGGTAATGGCGATAAGACCATGGACTAAGTGCTGGAAAATAAAGAGGGGGGTAGGAGTTTTAAACCAGCGATTTATTTCACAAGTTGAGGCTTTCATTGCCGAATGCAAAACATCCACAGCACGACTACATAAATAGTATAATGTACCCCATTTTAGCAGCAAGCATTTGATTATTGTGGTTGCCTACGTCTAAATCAGTGTTAATTTAAATATTACGCGCCTTCTTCATTTGAACAATCACCAATAAAATTACACGCCAACTCACGCCAACTCACGCACTTACAATCACAATCACCCGCACACGGCACCAGTGTCTAAGTGTTCACACTAGCCACACACGTTGCGTTACGTGTCCGCTGCAGAGTAGGACATTTGTGGCGAAGGCGTGAGGAATTTTCGAAATTCACAACCAGCCACAAAATTGCCACTCAACACGCGTAGCGAACAATACAACGACATGGCTTTGCGACAGCAGCCAACAACTAGCAACCAGTACCACAGCTAGCAAACTTGCAATTAAATTACCAGCTTCGTACGTTTTGCTTGTTTTCCATATACTGCTTGCGTAGATATACATATGTACATGTAAGTGCAACTACCGACAATTTGTTGCAGCTACTATGGACATTGCTCACGTTGCGCTCTTTCTATGCATTTTAGGCTCGCTATTGCTGCTGTTGCAATCATTGCAATCTGCGTACATATGTAAATATTTTTTTTTTTTTTTTTTATGTATGTAAGTGGCCACACGTTCTATGTCTGCTGTCACTGACATTTTGCGGTTGAATGCCACAGCAGGTAGTTTTGCTATGTGACAGTCGCAGCTCGAATTGTTCACGCGAATATATATGTATATGTAGCACAACAGTGATCAGCATTTAGTTGCCTATTCAATAGCTTGGCATACTATCTGATTCACTTAATTGCGTATGGGCCTTTTGTCGCCTCTTTAACTAGTCAGTTGGGTGGTTGTTTTGCTGTCTAGCTAAATATTCTGGATGCTGAGTATTACGAAATAATATCGCGCTAAAGCTGTCTTTGATGTTGGGCGTGTGGAGTCGTCTGAAATTTACCTGTAATATTGATTGATATCAAGATTTAAGTATTTAAAATTTTAGTAAGCGTAAAACACCCTCTTAAAATCCCTACATATGTCTTCCAGTAAGGTGAAAGGGGAT
>NW_023460057.1:0-43291 GCF_013731165.1 Rhagoletis pomonella
TAGTTTTGTGCTACAGATTTATATTCTTTCTTGTTTGTATAAGTGAATGCTTACGGCAAAGCCATGTGCACCCACAGATGTGGCCTAAAGTATTTTGCGCCATAAGTTGCCAGCCGTCTTATATAATGCAAACATTGTACCATTGGCTCAAATGTGTCATCACCTTAACAAAGAAAAAAAAAGAAAAAATAAAAAAGAAAAATATGCATGTATGCATGCATGTATTTGTTTGAATTGTCATACTTTTGCCCGCCTACATATGTATTTATATTAGGGTGGTCCAAATATATATGCAGGAAGAAAAATTTTAAAGGTTAGGCTCTCATTTTTTAAATTTTTTGTAGGTCTTTCTAAACCCCCAAAAATGTAAAGGGGGTACCTATAGAAAATCCTTTAGTATTAAAAATGGTAAAAAAAGCAACTGTGAATCAAATAAACTGTCTTCCGATCGAAAAATATTTATTTACAAGAATTCTATACCATTGCTATGAAAATATGTTTTTACCGCTATAAAATACATTTAAAACTTCCACGTATAATTTTTTTTTTAACAATAAATACGGGGTTTATTTTTGTCCATTCAGAAAAATCCTAGGGGGTTAGAGCTTAATATTTTAAACTTTTTTTGGACCACCCTTATGCAAATTTCATTGCCACCACAAGCCATTTATGCATAAACTCGTACCCATTCAGCCAGTGAGTCAGTCTCAAGCGCTGCACTAAAATATCCGGAAATGCGCCTGCAAGCAATAAGTAGTTAAGTATGTCTTTATATCTTTTTGTATTTCTTTATAGTTTGCATGCAGTATACAGCTTTGTATTGTCTTCGTTTGCTTATTTATTCATTTTATTTCCTAACATCTTTGTTGGCAGATTCAATGGTTTCACATTTCCTCTTTATAGCCGCATTCTCGAATGCTTTGCATATGAATTCCATGGAAAAATGCTGACATAAAATACATTTATGTACGCGGCGTTAGTAGTTTACACATACAGTATCGGTCATATCTATAGCACGCCATTTCAAAGTGATATTGTGTGCAACTTATATTTATTTTTGAGAATTTTCAATTAAAATACAGTTCTTTCTCTAACAAACCCCATATAAACCCAAGTTTAACAATTTGTAGAAAACTTCAAAAAAGTGCAACAAATTTTCACCTAAATTTCCAACTTTTTTCTCAGAAGTGTTTGAAGTTTTCTGAATACACAGTTAGAAATGGTTAAACTTGGGGTTATACGGGGTTTGTTTGAGAAAGAACTATATTTTAATTGAAAATTCTCAAAAATAAATAAATAAACATAAGTGGCACACAATATCACTTCGAAATGGCGTGCTATAGATATGACCGATACTGTATGTATATACGTACAAGGATATCAGATTTAAAGTTATGATAATGCAAGTTTTGTGTATTTTTATATCTGCGTGGTTTATAGTTAGCCACTGTTTAGCTTTAAAGGCAATGATTTTAAAAAATATTCATAATAATCTTGTTTTGCCGGAAAGTGGTCTTGTTAAAGTTTATTACATATGAAATTGCTGCGCGCGAGGAGTTATGCTTGAGTGAGCTTTGAAAGATACATACAATAAAATGGCTTATTACTAAAGAGATATTTTTTTGAACTGAACTAATTCTCTCTATGTATTATTTGGCGTGATTTGATATTTTAAAATATTAAAGGAATTTTAATATTAGAGGACCACCAGAGGAATTGAAGACCCATAAATGTATGCGAAGCGAATGGGTGTTTTTTTTATATTGTTTGGGTTTAATTGAAAGATAAAATTAATTACCATATTTTCGACTTTTTCTCAGCTTAACAATTTTTTTTCGAATTTTGTCTTTGATTTTTTTGGAATTTTTCGAGTTTTTTCGGAAACTTGTTTTATTGGAATCGCTTCGAGATTTTCGATGGTGCAACCTCTTCTCCTGTTCGTCTTTTTGAATAGTCTGTATATATCTTAGTTCTCGATTCGCACATTAATCAAATCGAATAATTACGAAACGAGAAAAAATTTCTCCTTCTGCACTATGTTCGATTTGATTATTTTTTTTTTAGATAGCCATGCCCGCACTGACTTCTTTATTATGCATGGCTTTTTGTTTGATTTTTTCAAGCCTTCTTCAATGCTTTGCATTTTTAACTGCTACTTTGCATACACTTATCAACTTTTCCAATTTCATCGGGCCACTGGGAATTGTTTTTGTTAATTTTTAATTTTATTTTATTTTCTTGCTCCTTCACTGCACACCTTAGGCTTTTAGAATATTGGGGTTTTTATTTTATTTGTTTTTATTTTATGGAAAATACTTTGTGGCTGTCTGGCAAGTTTATTGCTATTAAATATGTATATTTTTTTTATTTTTACCTTTATCAAAAATTTTACGAATATGCGGGTGAAAGTTTCTTTTGTGATATGCATACATATGAATGTACAGGTGTATTTACATACATAAGATATGTTAATAAATTTTGTATTTATTTGCCACAACAAAGGATTTTCTAATTTCTAATTTTTCTAATTGGCATTTGTTCGCGTTTTTGTCATTTGATAGTTGCTCCTAAATTTAAATCAAGAAAGTACACATCTCCGCCTCCATATATTTTGCTACTTACCTGCACATTTATGTCCTTCAAAACCTTATTCAGTACATAATATTATCATGTAAGTATCCTTGATGGTTCCACTCCTTTTCCTCTATAACTTTGGCTTCCACTCTGCAGCTCTGCTGTGACATTTGAATTATTGATAATGAAAATGATACATGTGCAGTCACACTAACGATGCTGCTTGACTGCATTCATGAGTAAAATAAATTGTCAAAAAAAACATAGACAAAAAAAACACACATCGACAGAAAAAAGTTAAAAGTGAACTCATTTGCCAGTCTGCTCTATTGTAGGTGGTCAAATATAAAAATAAAGTCTCGGCTTAGTTGCATCTTTCATGTTTTGCTCGAATGCAAAAATGAGAAAGACTTTAAAGATTTTTAAATGGCAGTTTGCAGTTACCCCAGTAGTTTGAAAGCTTCCTTTGAGAGGAGTGTGGAAACTTAAAAACTTGAATCCTCTCTTCCTGTTTTTTTTTATTTATGACTCGAGTTAAAAGTGTATGTAATACTTTGTTTAAAGATATTTTTGAGCTCTATATATCCTCTAAGATTCTGTCAACTTGGAGTACCTCTTTAGCCCACTACATTCTAAAAACTATATTACTACCCCACCAAATGCCACTTTGCTCTTGGGTAATACAATTAAACACTTTAGTAGCGATGAATTATTTTTCTTGAAATCGTAATAATAAAGAAATAAGACAAAGTCACAGCGATTATTTAGGGCGGACTACATGCTGATGTTGATATTAGACCTTGTTGTCACTCATACGCCCTGGCATGCGAGTGACTTTTGGAAGCAGGTATGTATGTGTGTAGGTATTCAAGCAGATTTGAAATCACTGGGAACCTTTATATCTAATTTGTGCCCTTTAAGTATAACAAAACTCGAACACCCAAAAGCATACACTTAATTACTTGCTTGATTACTGGAGATACTTCGTCTTGTTCTCATTCCCTACCAGACCTAGGCGCTTTGCTTCTCCGTCAAATTTCAAGGAGGCTTAGTTTTACCGAAATGTTGATTCCGTCGTTCTCATTATTTGGCAATTTGTGCTGTAATTTTTGGCCTAACCCTAATAGTCATATTTGTATGCTCGTTGTCTACTTATTAAAAGTTTGTCATGTTTCGGCCTCAGGCGAAGTCGATCAGTCTCAGTCCGTTTCATATCTAGGGTCTAAATATTACAAGCGAATAAATCACACCGTTCAAACGTTTTCTTTAGTCGGGTCATCGGAGGCAATGTTGTCATATCCATTGGAACTATGTTTTACTTGGCGGAACCCAATCCAAGCAGAGAGAAGAGTTCCTGAGAACTATAATTATTGTATTAAACTGCAAACTTTAAGGAAGGGTGATAAACATATAACGAGCCATGTCTGCCCAAACCAAAAAAAAAGCAAATAAATCTTATATAAAACCTTATCTGATACTTAATATACATACATATCTTTTTGAATGTTTGCTCAAATAAGTGTGGATGTCATTAAATTTTACAAAAAATAAATTAAGTACTATAAATACATAATTACATAAATTATAAGAATGTACATAAACAATATTTTATACACATTTATACATTCTTTTTAATATTACAATTATTTAAAAAATTCAAGTATGCAACAAATACTTATTTATTGGTTTTTTCTCACTTTTCTTCCAGGTAAGCAATAGACTAAATACACAATGGTTTACTCTTGTATTCATTTCCATTGTGAACTCGCAACGCCTGTAAGTATGCAATCTCTGTCACTTGACCTTTATGCTGTCTTTCAAATCAATGGCTTCTGTCATTTCGAATGCCTGACATTAACTTAATAACCGTCAATATGCGAGTATTGCCTGTCATTGCAAATGGAATTTCTCGCACATTTTACGTAACAATTACGAAGAAACATATATCTCATCATAGCTGTTGTATGCAGACAATAACGAGAGAAATATGCTTAGATTTGTTGAAATGCTGCGAAAATTTATTCAGAAAGACGTAAATACATATATACATATGTATAGTATATGTTCATATATAAGCAAGTATATTCCAGAAAGTACGGTTTTTATTTGCTTGTGCCACTTCCTTTTTATTTGCAATTTAGCACCATACAATTTTTGTTTTTCATTGCTAATTATTTGTTTTTACGACTCATCGTTTTTTATGCTTATTTGGTGTGATTTTTTTTCGAAGTCATAAAATTGTATTTTATTTTATTAACGAATTTTATTTGCTGCAATAACTTTTCCTTGCTGAAATAGCCGTGTAAATTTGTAAATGCTTAACAGTTAGGCAGGAGTTATATTTTGTGATAAATCGATGTTTAGCTATGTATACGCACTTACAAAACATTATCGATAAATTTTGCTGAGATTTAAACGGTATTTTCCTACAAATATTTATGTACATTAGGGTGGTCCAAAATACACAGGAAAATCAACAAGAAACTCATACGCATTTATTATTAAAAAAAAAATACGGTTAATATTTAACCGTGTCGCCGCCACTTTCATGCTGTCCATAAGATTTACACGGGGAAAATAAATTTCGCCGTTGAATTGCTATAAATAGTTAAAAACAAATAGTCTTTGCTCGAATTAGTGGTTGGGGAAAAAAATTTAGATAACCCTAATATGGGTATGTGTGTATATTTCTTTTGTATTTTTTATTAGCATTTAGCCAGAATTTTTTTTTAAGTAGGGAGATTTGATCGACACTTGCTAAGCTAAATAAGTTCACTCGCTAGGTGCAAGCTTGGTTTAGCTCAGGTGGAAATTGGGATGAACGCCTATTCAGATTTTTACATTAAATCTTAATCGGGTAATTTGCCACATTCTAATCGCATGCCATATTGTGTGCTCATCTTTTGCACATATTAGGCCCAGACTGTTCACTTGCCATCATGTAACGGCCTCACACTCAAGTAAGACCGTTAAATGTCTCAATACGCGTAAGGTCTAGAGATGAGTTAAGCTTAGAGGATAAGAGCGCCTGCATGTCACTAGGGCGTTCAGTCCCGATGCATTTTAACGAACCCGGGATTTCGGAATCCCGGGATTCCGGGATTGCCCCCTTATCACAACTTTTGCATTTTGCAGTAGGCTCACCGTTCTTAGTAGTCAACAAATTAAACCATACTGATTCATTGTCGCCACATCTGGTCTTATGTGGCGCTGTAATCCCGGGATTTTGGGATATGAAAAAATGTTCAGGTTCCCTGCATTCTCTCATCACGGTAATGGCTATCTATGATAATCTTTGTAGTCAGCCTGATGGCATTGAGCTCCGCTTGAAAAAACCTACCGGCTCTTTTTATTATGTCCCAAAAGGTACACTAAAACTTTCTCCTAGCAGTGGATTCCATTTACGTATTTGTATAGTATTTGTAGAAGTTCGTTTTCTACTACGCTCCAAAAGAGAGGGGGGACAGTACACCTTTTTGCGCGCATGCCTTGTTTTTTTGTTTTTTAACTGTACCACGCTGACCGCATTGTGAGTTTCAGCTATCTTTTTAAAAGTCGCTTAGCTATCCATATGCGAATAGTTTGTTGTTAGAAGGAAGTATTGTCGAAGGCCTCTTCAATATCGAGCAAAGCGCAGAACACTAAATGGTATAGTCCTTCTCCGTTTTACTTTAACAGCATTTAACATTAAAGTTAAGTAAACAAAAACCATTACTTAACTTTTTAACGAAAGACCATAAAAATTTTTGTATGTTTTCAATAAATTTCAATTTCGCTAACGTTGCTGTAACTGTCGCATTGGTGCAGTGAGCTAAGCACAGGGATTCGAGTTCAATACTCGGCAACGGACTACTTTTTCTTTAATAAATTAATTTTTTTCTTTTAATCTTCAAGTTTAATAGTTTAAAAACTAAATATTTTTTAAATTCATCTAATATTTAGATTTTTTTTTTAAATTAATTCTTTTCTTTTTATACTTAATTCTTTTCTTCTTTTATTTTAAAATTTTTATGGCCTTGTTCATAAAAACTAAAATAGGTTTAAAAAGCTATATAAACTGACATTTTCATACATTTTTCAATTTATAAAACTTTTATAAAGTTACTTTATTTTTTATGAATAAGGCCATTAGTATTTTTTTTTTCATTTAGTTATTAAAAAACTTATTGTTAAAAGAGAAATAGCATAACGCCAGGACCTTCTCGTTAGTAGATCTTTAAATTAGTCATTCGAAATACAGAAAAGAGTTTTAAAGATAGTTGCCGGAATAGAAAGACTTGTCTTTCGAAAAACTGTGGTGATATAAAAAAAAAACAGATGTCAGAATTGGCCTGTTAGTTGCTTTGTTTGTCTTTTTGCAAATAGTTTCTAAAAATTCAATTTCATTAAAAAAAAGATGGTTTCCTTTTAAAAACAATAAAATCTTCAAATCAAAAGAAAAATAAATGAAAAAGCAAAAACTTGAATATAACAAGTTTCTAAAATGGCACGCCATTGCTCTACCCACTGGGCCACTGACAAACTGAACGAAAAAAGTGAGCGATGCCCTAAAAAAGGGGTAAGGACCCGTTAGAGCTAATTTAATGAATGTTTCTGAGTGTGGCTGAAAGGGATAATTTCACAGTGCGTAGTTAACATAGAATCGACAGTTAACTAGAGATTTTCAGTACAAAATTCTGTAGTTAACTCCCGATTCTGAGTTAACTACGTATTGTGAAATTGGCCCTAAGTCGTTAATGTGTTGACATTTTAATTTGCGTTTTCACTTGTTTCAGATATTTGTGAGTGGCTTCGTTTATTTTGATATTTGTTTGTGTCACATATACTTATGTACAAACATATCTACTTATGACCTGCTTAGTCATTTCAATGCAATGTTAATATCATTGTCATCGCTGTCGTTGTCACTGACTTGTACGTACATATGTATCTGTGTTTGTAGGTACATATATACCTTCGGCTAGCTTTGATATTCATTGCTTACCTCGCCCTATTGACGTTTCGTCACGTCGGCACGGTTTTTGGCTACCAATAAAGTAGACAATTTATAGACTTTGTAATGATATTTCTTGTAAGAGTGCAGATGAGTGAGCACGTACATACCAGTAAGATGGCTGGGTAGGTAAACTACCTAAAGGAACGTGGACGTGTTCAGAATAGGAATGGGAAATCTCTTAGGGGATAGAAGAGAATTGCGGACAACTTGTGTTAACGACAAAACGAAAAGTGCGAAAATAAATTTTTTAGTTAAAAATTTGATAAAATAACGTAAAGAGAGTCGTAAATTGGGGTGAAATATAGCTTCATAAAAGAGACCATATGGTTTCATAAACAAAGTCATCCGAAAAATATTCGTGGCCAAGACCAGAACTAGGTCAATGATTGAGTGATTAGCCAAGGCCTTCAGGCAATATTGTTATCGAAACCAAAAAATAGAAGAAAAAAGGATAATCCAGCTACAAGTTCGAAACACAAGGACAAAGTCAGAGATAAAAATCAGATCATGCAGAAAACCAAGCCCTAGTTTAAAAGTAGGACCAAGGCTAATATCAAAGCTGACACCGAAAAGAGCGAAGAAAGAAACAAAAACAAACCAATGTTAAGGAATAAAAAAGGATATCACAAAGACACAAATAACGCCAACGCTCACGCAAAGACCAAGTCTTAGACCAAAGGCAACACTCAGAAAAAGAACAACGTCAGAAAAAAACTCTCATGACTTCTAGCCTTAGTCAACAAGCCATAGACGAAGATCAGGACCAAAACAAATTTGAAATATAAATCATGAGAAGGACCACGACCAAGAACAATACCACCATTCAGGCTAAGGTTAGGACCAAAGCCAAGACCTGGCCCAAGAGCAGAACCAAAATCAATAATCTAAAGCGTAAATGAAGATAATACTAAGACCAAGGCCAAAGCCAATACTAAGACCAAGAACAGGACCAAAGCTAAAACGAAACTTAAGATCTAAACTAAACCCCATACCAGTACCGAAAGCTAGACTTAGACGAAAACCGAGGCCAAACCATAAATCAAGACCAAATTAAAGCCGAAGCAAAGTTCAGGACCAATATCAAAATCAAAACCAAAGATCAAAGCCAGACTCAAGACCAGGATCAAGACGAAAACCAATAGCAAATCCAAAATCAAAACCAAGCCAAGATCAAAATCAACGTCAAAACCAATACCAAACCAAGGCCAAGGCCAAGTCAAAATCAAGAGCAAGACGTAAACTAAGACTAAAAAGGCCAAAGCTAAGAGCAGAAGCAAGACCAGTCAAAGCTAAAATCAGGACCTAAACAAGAGCCTAAACCTGAATTAAGAATAGGATTGCTTTGAACCTACCAGCCGCAACCCAGAACCAGAAATTCTGAAAAGTGTTAATCAAACTATTTATTTACCTCTGTTGGCTTTTATTTCATGTCAAAATGCAGCTGCGTAAATATACGTAACTCTGCTAAAGCTTACTGCGCTCGAGGCTATATTTGATTAAAGTAGTACACATACATACGAACACAGAGAATAAGGGCTATAGAAAATTTATAGTTTGCTAAGGTAAAACTTAAGTGGCAAAAACAGCAACAACGAAAAGCACTTAACTTAAAGCAATCATCTGCAAGGATATGAAGATGTGCATCCTTCGTATGTCGTTCTTCTTCTTCACATTTCCACACACACACACACACACACATATAAATGTATGTATATCAGCGATGCTGATTTGCGTTCGTCACCAGCTGCACTCACAACGCTTCCGCTTATTTTCTATGTATGTAATTTACAACAACGCATGCGTGTGTGTGCGCTTAATTTTGCATGTGTTTAATATCCGCTTCATCACCAAAGTAGAGCGGAAATAAGTTCATATATGTAGTTTATCTGCCGACTTTTCGTTACCTCATATTTTTTCATATTAACTGTCAACAATTTGATGAAAGTAATTTTATTGGAAGACCTAGCTGCTCCGCCCTGCATATCATCTGCTCCACACGCAATTCGTGGAGGGAATGTTAAATTTGCTGCTTCGTTGCTAAAGGCGGCTATACGAGTATAAGGATAAGTGAGGCGTGCAATTGAAAAATGTTCATACATTAATTTTGATAAGAAAAACTTTCGGTTGAGGCAGCAAAGCGCAGGCACGCTATTACCCTTATGTATGTATGCTTTAAGAAGTAAACACGTGAGTATGTAAAATATGTATTACACGAAGCGGATTCAGCACAATTGAGTTACTTTGCTCATATAAAATTGTATGTTCTATTTAATGTATGTAATGTTTCCTCCTTAATGGAGTCAACCAAAATCATTGATTTTTAATCCGTAATAAGAGTGGCGAATACCTTATTCTGATGTTCACAAAGTGACGTGGATGCATCTGAAGAAGCCACTGATTAACATTAGAGCTAAATAAATCTAATCACGACTTCTGGAAAGGTACTGCAAAAATGGGCACGTTGTAGTCGGAATCATTGTTTTAAAAAACAAAAACCGTCTTATATTTCCATGGAAATACTTTTCGTAGTACTAACTGAGCATCAGAAATCTCTCGACCAATCTGAGTCAAAAATAATATAGTTCAGCCCCTTTAAATATATTTCAACCAAAGTGTGTAGTTGGGAAAAAGTTACATATGAGAAAAGACAATGATCCCTGAATTCCATTTACCAAGGCTGTATGGTAGTAGCTCAAAACTTTTAATCGTGGCTAAATGCCTAGTTATTATCTCTGAGGAAAAGCCTACAAAAGGACAATTGGGGAAAACTGAAGACTGTCTCCGTATGTAATTCCCAGGTCGTATATGACAGTCATCCGATGGTTCATAAATTATGGGGCTCTAATCTATTGTAAAAAGAAGGCGGCATAACGGTATTAAACTGACATAAAAGCTGGAACTGATTAGATAACATTGTTCTTAGACCACCGCTTCAGAGGTGTTATCCAATTTCCAATCAGAGTATAATGGGATGTTGGGCTACCCTACGAACAACTATGGTTAGGGTTCGAACGTTACTGTCGATATTGAGTAAGCATTGATACGGAGGGTATAAAAATGAGTACTTTAATACTCGATACCTTAATTAGTGATTTTACTCGATACTTTTCAAAGTACTCGTAGTATCGAATTTAAAAAAGAACACACTTTTGGCAACCCAATTTTGTTTGCTATATGGATTACTATCATTCAATTTTGTCCATCACTTAAAATAAACTGAAATTTCGTGTAGTCTGTTGCATAAGATAAACCAAGAAAGTTATAGTTTAATGGCCTTATTTATAAAAAAATAAAGTAGGTTTAAAGAGCTTAATAAAATGACATTTTCATACATTTTTCAGTTTATAAACCTTTTGTATTTTTTATAAATCAGGCCATAACACTACGCAAAGTTTTCCAGAAACTTTTTGGGTATGCAGTTTTGTAACCTATTCAACCCCTCTCTGCTGGGCTTTTTGACAAAGCAATATCAAAGGGAACGAAATAGCCACTGAGATGGCTAGACACGGCCTGGAAATGGCGGATAACGCCCTACAACCACCGATATCTGATATACTGACAAAAACAAATGGACCAACCAAGGCGACTGTGGTTAGGGTGGGTTAGGTTAAGCTGGCTAGCGGCTGTGTGGCTCCGCAGACAAGAGCCATTCGTAAGAAAATTGTAAATTCTGGAAACTATCGTGAAAGCTCTTTTCTGTTTTTCGAAAGACTAATAGAAAGATCTGCTAACGATCGATTATTATTATTATTAACGATATTATATTTGCCTTTAAGCAATGAATTTTCTAAAAATGAAATTCAAAAAAGCAAAAATAAATAAAATATATTATTAAAAAACACTAAAATTAAAATAAGCAAAAATTAAATACCGTTCTAAAAATTAAATGAAATTAAAATGTATTTTCCTGTTTAAAACAATAAAGTCTAAAAAGTAAAGAAAAAATAATTAAAAAGTTCCTAAAGATTAATAGAAAGTAAAAAAATTTCTTAAAAAAAAATGAAATATAAAAATTTAAAGAAAGTTCAGTTAAACAATAAATATAGTTAAAAAAAAATAAGTCTAAAAATTAAATTAGTTCAAAATATATATTTTTCTTTGCAAAAAGAATTATTTTCGTTTTAAAACAATAAGATTTAAAAATTTAAATAAAAAATGGAAAAATATTAAATGAAAGAGGAAAAAATTAAACATATTTATTTAAATTAAGTTCGAAATTAAACCAATAAAAAAAATAAATAAACTACATTACTTGTTTTTGTTATTTTATGGCCTTATAAAAAAATTATAAATTAACAAGTAAGAAAGTCTAAGTTCGGGCGGAGCCGAACATCAAATACCCGGCGCAAGTATTAAATATATGTTTTTTCACCTTTCCAAAACCTTCCGCTAGATGGTAAGCCGGGGTGTATCAATTTTGAGTAAATTAGCGTCCTTCAATTTCGAAATATTGAAGTTTCAAGCATTTCTGAAATTTACCGTTATATGAGAAGCGGCCATTATTTTAGTCCGATTTCAGTAATTTTTAACGTTTTGCTTATATGTGGCAAGCACAATAACCGAACCGAGTTTGGTACAAATTGGTAGAACGGTTACCGATATACTTTTATGTGATCATAAGTGGGCGGTGCCACGCCCATTTTCCAAAATTTTACCATAAACGTTTTTCTTGGTAAAGAATTGTTGCAAGCATCAATTTTGAATAAATTAGCTTCAATATTTACTGATTATTCGAAAATTTTGTATTTCTCTAAATTACCTTTATATGGGATGTGGGCGTGGTTATTGTCCGATTTTAAAAAGTTTCGGCGATTTTTTATGCTGTACCAAGGCCAACAACTGTGCCAAGTTTGGAAGACATTGGTGTAGCGGTTACCAAGATATACACATGTAAGTGGGCGTGGCTACGCCCATTTTCCAAAAATTTATAATATTCTTATTTTTCGTCTCAAACTTATTGTAAATATCAATTTTGAGTGAATTATCTTCAGTAGATACTAAAATATCGCAGTTTTCGTATTTCTGGAAACTACCGTTATATGGGAAGTGGGCGTGGTTAAAGTCCGATTTCGCCCATTTTCAATACCAACCTACCTTGGATTAGCAGAAACCTACATACCAAATTTCGTTGAGATATCTCAATTTTTGCTCGAGTTATCGTGTACACGGACGGACGGACAGACGGACAGACGGACGGACAGACAGACATGGCTTAATCGATTTCTTTTTTCATCCTGATCATTTATGTATATATTTGTCTATATCTATCTCGATTCGTTTGAGCTGTTACAAACAACCGTTATGTGAACAAAATTAATATACCCTTGTGCACAAGTGCGCTCGGGTATAAAAAAGAAAAAATTAGAGTAAATTAAAAAAATGATTTAAATTGAATTGGAGTTAAAAAAAAATAACATTAAAATCTGACACAAAAAAAAAGAATTTATGAAAAACTACATAAAATCATTTTCTGAAAATTAGATATGTGTATAAAATTAAAAATATATTTGTTTCTTTTTTTGAAACATTAAAAAGTTATTTTCAAAACAGTTAAATCCAAGGCACATTAAATAGAGGAGATGATTTTTTTCGAATTATTTGGCCTTGAAAATTTCAAATATTTTTAATTTATAGGTTTGTTCCACACGCTACTTGTAGAAAAACCCGAGCAAAATTCAAACTGTCAGCGTACATCAAATGAACTCTAAAAATTATTTGTGGAATGCATATGTGTAACTCGTAGTGACTTCGAGTAGCTTGTGTAACAAACCTATCCTTACAAAAATTCTAAATTGTTAAAATCTATTTGCATGTGAAATCTTTTTCCATACAAAACAAGCGATTGAATAACAGCTTTTGGAACGTTCGCCCAACTCAGCAGCCCAACAGCTGATTATTGGGCCCTGCAAATGAAGGATCAATGCGTCGAGAAACAAAACAAATTTACTAAGAAAGAAAGTTGCAGCAATTTTATTTTTTTCGAATTTCAATTTTTATTTTTTATTTTTTTTTTATTTCACACGTCATTTAGAAGAAAAAAGTCATAACAGTTTTTGGCACTTTCGATACCAGAAGCAACAGCAAAAGACACGCAAATGTCGTTTTTGCTACTACCTGTTTAATATGCCTTGGTTAAATCTAAAAATAAAAACAAAATGAATAAAAAATACATAAAATAGTTTTCTAAAAATTAGATATCTATATGTAAAAAATTAAATAAATACATTTTTTTTTTAAAACAATAAAATCTAACAATTAAAAGGAATTTAAATTAAAAAAGAAAAAACTTAGATTAAAAAGCCGCTGCCCTAGGACTCGAACCTCGCCTCTCTCTAATGGCCTATCAGTGCTTTTCTCACTCGACTATTGCGACGTTTGAAGCAGCGCGAAAGAAACGATATATATCTCCATATGGAACATGCACAAGTGCTTTCTGTCAAAAGAGATGTTCACCATGAAATTTGGGATGGGAGAGTTTTTTGTAAGACTTTCGTGCCAGAATAAACAAACTCTATCAAACTAGAATACTATCTCCTAGCTTGACTGGTGTTTCGGATGGAATCTTATATGCTCACCTCTGTAGAAAATATTAAGTCTATATTTTCTAATTTTAATTCAAGCTACACTTTTCAAGTCTTGGGTCCACATACATAGGTTATTTTGAGTAATATGACCTAGACGACACCACGCGCTAAGTTTTGCTCTGATACCTCCTACCCCTGATAAAGTAGCTTCTGTGATCTTCATAAACTTCATACCACCATTTCTTTAAATTTCCACCACAAATCAGATTGTCAATATGAGGTGGGAAAAAATGTCAATCGCTCAAAAGATGTGGAGGAAGTGAACCTGATCAAAAAAGCACAAACGAAAGCCATTGAAACGAAGGCGCAGAAGCATGAGGCAGACTCAAGTGTAAGTAGAGCATGCGAATTTGAACGCCTCTGCATACAAAAACGCAATATACATATGTACGTATGGGTGTACTCACGTGTGTACATAAGCACAAACATAAACGAAACCTTGTACCAACATCTGTATAAATATGAATGAATGCCTGCCACAGCCAGAGGGAAGCGTGGCACGTACGTATCAGGCAGATGTGTAGGTCGCCTACAAAAGCATCCCTGGCTGTTGCTATGTGTTTCGCATTATTGCCCTTTGCTCACGTTTCCAATTTTTGACTCACGTCTTCTTTTTTTTCACTCACGTTCACTCTTACACTTCCGGAGGCAATATGAGTAGAGAGATTGCATGCAGTTTTTTGAAAAGTCGAATCTTCTGTATTCTCGTTGCGAAGCTGCAATAGCAGGTGCACAAAATGAAAAAAAAAAAATAACAAAAATGTACACATGTGAGCGAGTACTGAAATTGAATACGTAATCAGTAAGAAGCATGTGGATTATTGAAAACGCAAAAAAGATTCATAAATTTAAGATTGAAATTATTTTTTGATGAAAATAACAAAAGGTATTACAGCTGACATTCAAGGACTCCCGCTGCTGCGAAATATTATTAGAAGGAAGAAAAGTGCATTTAACAACGAACTGCAATCAAATAATGAAAAATTTTGCTCTCAGCAACCTTCTTATTCTTTTCTCAGAAATGAAAACTTGTTCTGGTTTAAATTTTGCGTTGTGCGTGATATGATTTATTACGTTCTTTTTCGAGCTGCCTTTTTGTTTTAGATGCTACGTTAGGTTGCAGTGGTCGTCCCCGGTAGAACATTTTAGAGGTTTTCTTTGTGAAACCACGTAAATTTTTATGGCAACCACCGCTTGGCCGACAAAAAAGCCGTGAGGCAGTCACGAAGTCCGAGATTTTCTTCAGTAACAAATTTCGAAAGCTGGAAAATTGATTCATAGTGACCTTTCAGAATTCCCACCAAGAACAAGAGCTGGAACTTTGCGCAGCATTATTAGCTCCTGCAGCCGCCTCCCACTCACCGCCCTAGTTATCGCCTGCTCATCAAAATGGCTGCTTATCTGCTTTAAGTAGTTTATCTACCTACAACAGTCAGAAAGCGTTTACGTGACGCTGGTGGATCCATCCGGTTTCCCTGAGCCTGATTTCAAACCATGCTTCTGCCGATTTGCTTGAAATGTCAACAGCGTGAGGTATTTATTTTGAAAGTGGCACGAAATCCACCACTAATATCTTCTATATATAGGACAACCGATCTGTTCCTCACTCTTTCCACTATATACCATGGTTGCTACGACAGCTTTCTGTCAGGAATACTTAGGCTTAAGTACTTGACCCTATCAGAAAGCTAAAGGCGAATACCTCAAATTGAGGGAGAGCTGCGTTTGGGATCTTATGTTTCCTAGTGACTAACATTAGTTCAGTTCTGCAATGTTTGACGGCAAGGCCGTTGCTAGCAGCCTATTTAGTCACCAACATAAAGTACCTTGGGTTAGATCGTTGATGGTGTACCCGTAATCATAAGTTTACTGACTACGACCCAACGCAGAGGTGAGTGGACAACTACTTGTGAGGTGCCTCTGTCCACCCTGCGGCGGCGTTCTGTCATAGAGCAAGTTGGATATTACCCTTTCGAAATTTGCTTTTAACCCTTAGATCTTCTGGTAACTTAACTATAGCTTCCGATAACATCTTGTTAAAAGCCTCCCTCTATTTAAGCAGAGCTGCTACGCGAAGTCTTTATGAGTAAAAGGCTTCCGCCGTCCACTTAACAATTCCATACCGCGCATTAGATAGACGTTCTCGAGGAAACCTGCTACTTATCTGCAGGTGTCTTCAGATAGACTGTCTGGCTTCAAGTCCTTAGGATATACACAATTTTTACGACTTTCCAAGTTCTGGGGATATACTCACCCCTCACGAAGTTTAGTTATATGGTGGTCAGCTACCTACGCAACATATCTACACTTTTCTATGCAGCTATGAAGATGGGGTGCCGTCCGGTTCTGGGACTTGAAGGGCTTGAATAAGTTTATCGTTCATGTTGGCGACGATTATCCAGCAGGTTGAAGAGGACAGTGGATATTTCGGGTCTTGTCCCGCAGGGGCTTCTCCAGGGGATTTCCTTCAAGGAAATGTGACCCTTTACTGCTAGTTTCCGGTCTCTGCTGACTCATGACACGTTTTTCCCGAAGGTTTCGCTTTTCCAATTTCATGTGCAGCATAACAAAGTTCCCAGTCAGAAGACATCTGACTTCTTTGGGCACTAGTTATTAAAGACTCGTCTGCTATATGCTCTAAGATAAGAACCGTTGAACAGAGACATTTCCCTCTGACCTTAGAAAATCTTTGTGGCATAAACTCTCAAAAGCGGTGGATATTGGTCTAATAAAGAAAATAAAGCTGAATCATTGGGGTCATTGCATAACAACTTCTCCTAGCAATAAGCCGTTTTTCCATGTCCGATGAAAATATTTTATTTCTTCTCCTTCTTTAAGTTGCGAAGGTGTTAGCACAGATCTCCATTTGCAGTTAAAGGTACCTACAGACGGCGATTATTGGAGGGCACATATGGTGTCTAATGAGATAATTTATTGCTGTTACAAGACAAAACGTGAACTCTATAAACCGTAGATACATACATACTACTGATGTACACCTGCATACCTACATACTATTTGGGTAGACAAATACTTACAAAGGGAGCACATAAAGTTACTTTAACTGCTACCTTTACAGCGTTAAACACATAGAAAAGTATACCACTGCGTAATTTTAGCCACGAAAAATAATAAAGGGTGCTTTTCCATAAATAACGTCCAAACGCAAATCTGCTGGCTTAGCTATCGCTTAGCGCTTATTTCTTTAAACTTTAAATCTTTTGTTAATTGGCGAACGCATTATTCGATATATTTACGTGTATGTACGTGCTTAACAAAGTACTTCGGTGTGTAGGTTTCTACATACATATATACATACATTCCATTAATATACGTTAAGCAAAACGTGGCGTGACAGGTCGTATACGTGACTCATTCGCATTGGTTTGATAGCTGCCTTTTGATTGTATTGTAAAAACACCTGATGGCCATTAGTGTTGCGCAAAAGTTGCAGAATGAGCTTGGAGGGTAGATGTTGTTTTAAAGTTTATGCTCGCTTAACGTTTATATTTACTGGCGCAAAGCATGTGAACATTAATGTTAAGTTATAAAAAATAAGATTCTAAATAGATAGAGTGCAAAAGTTGTATGAAAGGCGAATATTTCTGTAGAATGTCTGTAGTTACATGAACGATGTTTATAACAAAATTAAAAAAAAAAACAAAAAAAATGTGGTCAGTTAGAACCTTTAAAAGCTTACATTTATTAAAATGTCTTTAAATCTCCAAATCTCTAATGGCAATATTATTGGCATGTGTTAGCAATTTGATACCCTCAGAAACTAATTCGTAAACATATATTTGGTGCGAAGTAAAGAATAGGTTTTCGATTTCACGTAATTTAAAATATGCTTAGGATTATTATTTTCACAAGGATGTATAAATGGGTCAATTCAAGTTAAATGACCGAGCGCGCTGAGAGGTAAAAAACAAGCTGTTTAAGACTAGCTGGTGGAAACAAATGGAAAACTATTATTTCTATAGATTTTTGAAAGAGCTACCTGATGGTGACATTCGTAAAGGCCAATATGCAGCTCGCAAGAAAACGGTCAAGAAAAAGTCGTCATTATTTCGTGTGTGTGTCCAAGGAATTTTGGCATCTGATACGTCACAGCCTGTTGCTTCACTCTTTCCTCAAGAAGTAATGGAACGGGCGTATATTTCTGTTGCAAAAATGGGTTGCCTTGTGCTTTTTTTTCGCAAAAAAAACTTTAGAAAACTGCGTACAGCCTTAGGGAAAATTTACACAAGAATTTCTTAGCCATTTCTTGTATGTCATTTTATATGGAGTTTTTGCGTTTCTTGAGTGCTGCATACTGGCCTTAAGCCTTATAGATTCGAAACTTTTTGAGAGGACAGGAAAATAGTGCAACTGCGGTATGTAGTTTCAAAATGAGTGCTGCTTTCTGCAAGCGTTATTTGTGTTTCTTTACGACAAAGAGACGTCTTCTCCTTTCGTTTTTTCATCTTCTTCGGGTAGTCTGGTAAAAAAAATAAAAATAAAATTACATCGAATGCGGAACCTAAGTAATGCAAAATGAAATATTTAATTTGCCAAAAAGCTTTCTTCCTTAAAAGAAAAAAAAGGGAAAAAGAAGGAAATGTGCAAAATATTTTCAACACTTCACAGTGCCATTTCGTGTCAATAGATTTAAAAATGCATTTGACAGCCACACTAAAATACAAACATACTCAACTTTTCACTTTCGCTCATTCAACACACAGTCAACAAAACCGCCAACAACGAGCAGCAAACTATGCGCGACAGAGGGCAAATATCTATCAACTGCAGCTGTTGCTCGTTTGTTCACTCGTTATTTTACTGTTATAGCGCAGCTGCAGTAAACAAGAGTAAACGACTAGCGACGAGGCGGCGCGGCTGTGCGGCACAGAGAGCCCGAATGACCCGCCAATGATTGCAATGTGCAAAGTGCCGAGTGCAATTGCAACTATATGCCAGAATAACAACTATTGCCAACAACAATGCGAATGCTGATTGCAATCTCAATGCCAATCCTGATGGTGTTGACAATGTTGTTAGTGCTGGCAATAGATTTTGATGGCATTGGTGATATTGTCAACGTTAACATGCACACGAAAACATGCATGCATACATATGCATATGTATATATCGCAGCCTAAAACAAAAAAAGTCACAACTCAAAAAAATTGCAAATGTTCAGGCGCGGCAAAAACCAGTTGATGCTGCGCAAGCAACGCAAGCAAAACAAAAAATTGTCTTAATAGTATTTTTTTTCATTTTGCTCAAAGAAGATGGTGATGAAGAACAAATTTTGGCGGGCGTTAGATAGATTTGTATATGGTCTGTGAACTGTTTTGCAGAAATAAATGAATATTAAAAAATTTTGAGTTGTAACGGTTTTAGATTTAGGGTGCGATATGTACATAGTATAAAGCATGCAACAATGTTTTTAGTCCACAAACGCTTTGAGTGTAGAAAAATCAACGCATCCAGCCACACCTGCTCGATTGGTGCACAAAAAGTAGTGCATTTTTTGTGCAAAAAGTAGGTTTATACAAATAGCAAATGTCTGCATATGTATCTGCAAGAATCAGATTAAAAATGATTACACCGAAAAACATTTATACATACACATGTATATTTCACACAAGTATGCGTATGTATGTATATATATATATGAATTATTTGCATACCCTAGTTGGAAACCGACTTCTTAAGTCATGAAAGCCGCCTGTGTGCTGAGATTAACATTCGAAGGTATTATCGACGTAAGAGGATTCTATTTGAAAGCGATAGTCAGGGGGGCTCTTAAGACTTCTTTATCCTTCGCAGTCAAGTCGTCTTTAATTTAGAAGTAAGTGTAAGGATAATGATATTCAAGTTGTTATGGGTACCAGCCCACATGGTAGTCGAGTGAAAAGACGAGTCGGATAAGTTAGCCAGAGTGGCCGCTGCCTCGACCCAGATGGTACCTGAGCCCTTCCTTGCAGTAGGTCCCAACACCATAAAGGAAGTGCTCAGCAAGGAAAATACCAAGCAAAGGGAACTGAACTGTTGTAAAACCATGTGTCTACGTTAGGCAAAAATCTTCATAGGAGGGTACAATCTGAGAATATACCATAGGTCTGCCTAAGAAGAAATTAAGGATAATTACAGGCATTTTGATGGGCCACTCTAGGCTAAAAGGTCACCTGTATAATTTACGGATCTAGTCTAGTGACCTATGTAGCTTTTGTGATGCTGCCAAGGAGACTCCAATACACCTCCTTCTGGTGTGTAGGAGGGAGAGGAGCATAGGATAGTTATGGTCAAGAGAGGAGCACTTACACACTCTATTCCCGGGATCTATTCTGAAATTTATAGAGTCTTTGGGGCCAGTTGAGGTATTGTTATGAGCTGAGGGCACAAATGACCTACTGGCCGCGGTGCTTTAATCAACAATGGTTTTTTGGATCCCTAAAGAAACTACATAGCCCAGTTTTTAAAAAGTATTCTACCATTGTTTCTTAAAAAGGATTTAATTATTTCTTTTTAAAGCCAAGGCCCGACAGTCATAAATAATGCGTTCAGAAGTTTCATCATCGCCAATACAGAGTTGGCATTCTAACTCTCCGATAACACCTATTTGGGTCATATTAAATTGCAGTTGATTGAGATACCCAGAGAGTAGTTTGATGTCAGTTCTGTTTAACTGAATCATGTCGAATCTAGTAAAAGGGTAGCCAAAGAGCTTCGAATTTTTTTAGCCTACTAAAATCCCCAGCACTTACTGCTTTCACAATCTATCCACTCTGTAATTATTTTTCTCGAATAGGGCAGTTAAGAATTCTTCTCGCTCCAAGTCGTCAGTGATATCATTGCCTCCGATCCCACAGTGGCCTGGTATCAAACACAGTGTTGCTGCGTTTTTCTCCTGCCACAATTTTAAGCGTGTTAAAGCAGTCTTTAACAAGATTGGGTTCCTGTTTGAAAGGGTCCAGATGACTGTTTGGCTGTATGAAAAGATAACTACCTTAATTTATTTTCAAGGTCTCATTTGGCGCAGGTTAGGATTACTAAATTACTAAACTCAGCTTGGACACTGTGAAACATCTGCTCATGGAAGGTGCAAGTTTTGTACCGACTCCATAGATACCTATACCTGTTCTGTTTTCAATGCTTGAAGCGAATCGTCTGTGTATCAATAAACATATCCGGCACCAAGGGCAGGGAGTCGAAAATTCTGCTCATTTCCAATATTTTCCAGCTGGGCAAGTTAGTTCGTGTGCGTCCATATACACACATATGTATGTATGTAAACATATGCTTATACGTTTACGGATGCGAGCAAATGTCAATGGCGTGTGTCAGCGGATCGAATTTCAGTTGGCACTTTCCAAAAACACTTCCATCGTGTCAACTGAATATTGTATTAAATGAAGTTAGCGAAAGTCATGTGTGTATGTATTCATAGTATGTTCGTATGTAAATATGTATTCCTATAGTTGTGTGTTTTAGTATATATGATGTAAATTGGTTGAGGCATGCAACTGTTGCATGTACCCATTGTTGGTATGTGCGGCAGAAAAGTCAACCTATAACTTGATTGACATGCTATAGCTGGATTTTGATTGGTTTGTAATATTTTTTTTTAATAACTCTAAATTAGTGCTAAAATTCAAATAAGTCAACGAATTTCACGCAGGTTTAGTGAATGGTCGAGGAGAATGGAAAATTAAAAAAATATTCTCCCTAATTGGAAGTTGAAGATACTCTTTCCAAAATTAAGTTATTTTACTTGCATTTTACTTAATGAGTGGATTATTTTTTACCATAAACCACATTAAGAGTGACTTATAGAATGTGATTTTTGCATGATGAAAGCGGACTTTACTGCTCAATTGCCTACTCAGTCCAATTTAGCACTCCGTTGGATTTCAAGGTTGCCATTATTACTGGCGTTAATTTAGGTTCCTAAATAAACGAAGTTTTATACTTTTTGTTTCATTGCGAATAAATAGAAAATGAATTAATAGGTATTATTTTGGGTAGGCATTATGGCTTGCATATTATGAGGACTGAACTAGCACTTGAAGTCTCTTCAACGTAATTGGTGGATACACCGATATACAAATGCAAATATGTATGTAAGTGGGCATCTGGGTATGAAAATACAATGAATAAATTCTTAAATTAATTTCTGCTTAATAAGTTACAACAATCACATTGAAAGTAAAATTTTGCAAAACAAATGTTGTGGCAAAATTATTACTCATGAAATATTATACATACATATTTATGCACATCGATATGAGTACGACTGTGCACAATTTCCTTCGTCTTCTCTTAGTTAGGTCAAGGTCGCTGTTTATTGAAAAAACTTGAAAAACATTGCAAGTTGACGCACAAGAAAACAATTTTACTTTAATTGACAGGAAAATGAAGTGAGTATAGCAAAGGAAGAAGTCAATTTATAACTAAATTATCGATTGTTGCAGTCAGTTGCTTGCGGCTTTGTCGTCAACATTTTATTACATAAGTCAATTAGCTTTAGCAAGTAAGCTGAATTGAAAATGCGATTTCATATTACTAAAACTAGTTCAAATATTGTGATTATAAAATAAAGCTTGGAAATATATGTACGTACGTACGCTAAGCAATTTTTATTAGCAATTCACAGTTGCAGTCAAATAAATATTGTGTTTGAAAAGATCGTATAGTATGCATTGTATCTTGACCCTTTTCGATGAAAGGATTGCGTGCACTTTATGATACTTACGTTTTACGAAACGTACGTTTTATGTCAAGTCCTATACTTGCACATTACGGTATTTGTTCTAAAAATATTTTTGTTTTTTAGATTTTGAAAGCTTATTATTTATTTTTTGAAACGCACAAGATTTAAAAATTATACTATCGAGTATTTTGGCTTATTTGGTTTATTTGTATAGTGTCTGATATTGGTGCTAATAATTTTATAATATTTTATTCTTTTTATAATTTTCTGGAATCATGGGAAAGATATATTTTTGTACAAGAATTCAATGTGCAGTTGGTGTATCACAATAACGAATGTCAATGAAACTTTTTTTGAAACCTATAATAAACGTTCAAAAATTTTGTCCAACTTCTTCCTAATTTTTTCTAAAATATAATAAAACCAAATAAACATTAAACCGCCCCCTAAAGAAAAATCCTCCAGTTTAACAAATTTTTGGCGAGCTTTAATTTACTGACCTTAGGGTGATACGTTAGGGTAGCAGGAACTAAGATCTGGTGGGTAAGTAGTACTAAGTACTAGAACGGGGTAACTGAGGTCAATGAATTTTGCTACAAAACAAAAACTATCTTCGATCATACTTTAAGATCCGACAGTAAATGCCAAAGATACCAAGAAACAAAGTAAAATCGCGTCCTCAGCGGGCGACCAATCAAAATTAATTGGAAATTGCCTTCAAATTGAAATATTTTCTGGGCAGAAGTTTAATGAGTTTTGGAAAGCTTTAATTACGTAACATTAAGGTCAAAAACATCGTTACATCACTCTTGAAGATCTGATTGTAAAAACCGAAGGTGTGATAAAAAATGTAGAAGGCGGCCCGTGCCAAAAAAAGTTCCAAAGTGCCTTGAAAAAATGTTTTTACTTGAAGGTGAATGACGACATTTTTTTATACTGGTACGATCTAGGACGCGTGTTATATGAATTTCCCGTTTGTTATTGCTATTGGTGGAGAGAAATTATGTCGGAAATTTTCTATGGAGTGCAAAGGATGTGTAAATAAGTGTTAAACGCACAACAACAATAAGAAGAATTACTACAACTAAATTGGCAACTATAAGTATACTTCGCCACACAATGTAATGTGAAAGCCGTCGATGGCTTAAGTACATAAGTATGTATGGATATTAACAATACTTAATACTACAAACAAAGAAGGAACAATAAAAGCATCCTCAACAATTGCTAAAACAATAATAATTTACTTAAGCAGAAGGCAATATATATTAACGCTAGGGGTGGTGAAGGAGATAATGTCTACCAAAGGCAAACAAAAACAACAGAGTATAACAGGCAATGCTGATGCTGGCCGTCAAGCAAGTTAAATACTCGTACTTTAGCCAGCCATTATGGGCAAAACCACTTGAGGCCTAAGTGCAGGCTGAGTAGGTAAAAGCATTTGGGAGGATGCTTGGCACAGTCTGTAGTCCATCAGCTAAAGAAAAGACGAATAAATGACATTTTAATACAACGACGGCAATACTGCTATTGAAGCAATGTAGATGTAAATATTATTGTTAATGAATATAGCGCAAATATTTTTCTTCGCTCAGGGAATAAAGTGATACCAGCAAGTCGCACGCGTCACAGCAAATATTTATGAAATCGGATGTGAAGTGTCTCAAATTAAAAATCCTCAAATGTCTGTATAATTCAGATATAATGGAGATAGTTGTTAAATTTATAACTGGCACTACAACAACTTGTCGGCTTGTTCCACCAGTTATTCACACAATTAAGTGCGTTTGCTCTCAGTGGGTGTCGAATCGAAAGCTATTTTCACCGGAACATCATAAGTTAAGCGCACTGCATGCCCCAGCGAGTGGAACTGTTGTATTTTTATGGTCTACGTCAACTTGCAAAAAAATTTACAAATATGAACTCTACCCTGAAGTCTAATGGCGACTGGATGTCATCTAGTAGCGCAAAGCTGCCTACCCTTATGAGCACTCACTTTTCAGGATGCTCTGGCGACACGTCCAATACTTGGCCCGGTCTTAAGATCTATCCCTCCTTATGGAACTTCATAAAGGATATGGTAACTTAAGGCAGCGTCAAAGTCAAAAGATTTCAGGCCCGTATGCCCCACTTTATTTCTTCTAAAAGCTCAAGAGAGCTTAAGGCCATACCTTTAAGTGTAAATATACTTGTGGTCAAGTCATAGCAAATACTAACGACGCAGCAATCTTAATAAGGGATAAACGTGTGCAAATTCTAAGCGAGTTTCTACAAAATGAACACAGCGTCGATCCTACCAAGACCGAGTTACTACTTTTTACGAGGAAATATAAAATTCCACTTTCTAAACCACCTTCAGTAAATGCGACAGCAAGACACCCCAGTAAAGGAATTACCATCCTGTACGCTTGTAAGACGGCGAAAAAGCCATGGAAAGACCTCAGTTGCGGACATGCGCAGGTCCTGAAAAATTTTCCGAATAATCTGTGAAAACTACTTGGATAATACACGCTCTCGGACCCTAGGTCCACTGAGTTTCAACTTGGCGAGAAAGATGAGGCTACATAAGTTGAAGGGTAAGTGAGAAAACTTCTTAGCGCGGCCCTCAAAACTAATTTTGAGAAATTTAAAGAATCTGCAGCGAGATTGAAACCTTGGGTCAAACGGTTAGGCTGGGAAGCGCTCTAATGAAGGCCCAAACCTCAAAGCTGGCTCTTAAACGGATACTAATTTACTACCAAGCCTGTGGCGAATGAAAATGCCGCTATTGAGCCTTTTGACAGTTTTAAATCGCCCGGTCCATAAAGCAAAAGGCGTTTGAAAAAGCTTAAAGTTGTACATATTTCTGAAAACTTATATTCCTTTAAAATTGTGTTTTAAAAAAAAATCTGCCTTATCGCGAGTTTCACCTGAAAAAAAAAATCATCCGAAAATTTGTCATCCGCCCATAGTAAAACCATGGAAACCAAGAGTGAAAAGTGAATCGGTTCGGGGAAAACGAAACTCATGATAAGCCTGAATATCACAATATTAGTATCAAACAAAAAGTGTGTGAACAATCTTAAGTGATGCCACTATTTTAAGTAGTGTTGCCACCTATTTCAAACTAAGATGAAGTGAAAAAACGTGCTAGGTACACTACGGATATGCTTATAAAATATTAAAAAAAAAATTTTAATTCACACCTGTTCTTGGATAGGGTTGCCACTTAGGGCTGTTCTTTAAAATGTATGTAAATTTATATCTACATATGTTGAGTAAAATATTATAATATAGGTATCCAAGAAAAGTGACTGCAAGAAGCTTCAACCGGGCGATAATTCTGGACAGGGTTGAAACCTATCTAAAAATTAAAATGGAATTAAACATGCAAGTGCTTTGAGTTTCTATTTCGTATAATTCCCTTTTCCGGTATTTATGTAATATTTCCATGGTTACTACACCACAGAAATGCGAATGCATGCTTACTTGTATACGTACATAGAAAAAACAAACACCTGTATTCGCAAAACATCAATCAACAACAATATCAGTAACATTACAGTATCAATGCATAATTTATCTTTGGCAAATTGGCAATTATCACAGAGCCCACGCAAATTATTATTGATATTTTAACGCGATACTGTAATGTTGTGATTACATAACATTCAAACAATTATAATATGTAATCACTCAGGTGCATTGACTGGTGGTACATACATATGTATACGGGTAAATCGCTGGAACCGTGCGATTCAACGTTGAAAAAATTGAATTTTTGAAATTGAATGCACAAAAATATTCTAAACATCAAATGGTTTGAACTTCATCGAGGAAACAATAAATTCTGGTATGAGTACTTAAAATAATAAATTTTTGATTATTACGACTGACAGATTTCAAATCGTTACAATTTATTTTCAATGATGAGCACGTCCTTTCTTAAACCCTAATACATTTTCCAATATTACGAATACTAAATAAATATTTGCCACGATTTTTGAATGTATCCGTTTTGCGATGAAAAAGTTATAGTAAAAACAAAATTACAAAAGGTATCCAAAATGACATATCAAAATTGTTATTTTAATGACTTTGATTGTTTACTAAAATTAAAATGACATTGAAACTAAAAAAAAAAAATAAAATACAAGAACTCGCCAAATGTTGTTATAAAAATTGCCTAAGTTTTTTATCTTAATACATTAAGTGAGCGATTCTTGTATATATATATATATATATGTGTGTATATACCCATAGTGTTCTCGGAAAAGGCTCTAACGATTTTGATGATAATGTTTTGGATTTTAAGGTTATCTGAATAGGCATTATCTCCTAGAAGACTCGTATAAGGTTGTCACCTATTCTAAATTAGTTACAAATTAATTAAAACATCATAATATGGATATAAAATGGAAGGTATTTTAAAGATCCCCAATTCAAAAATATATTTAATAGGGTTGCCACTTATTTTGACTCACATTTGTATTTAATTTTTTGTTTAGAAAGAAATAACTAAAATAATACTATTTATGCGTACCAAGAGAAGGTTCTTAAACAATGCTTTAACTAAATAAATGAATAAAATATTATCTCTTAGGATAATAGTGTAAGGTTGCCACTTATTTTGGATTCATCACAACTTATCCAAAACATCGCAATATGGATATCAAATGAAAGGTATTGTTGAGAACTTTGGTATGAAAATATTTTCAATCACGGTTGTTAATTCAATCTGCATTTTTTGTATGTATACTCACAAGATATGTACTATTAATTTCAGCGTATTTCGGAATAGGGTTGCCACCTAAATTCTAGAGTAAGAAATTTACTTACAAGATATCAAAATCCTAATTATTATTTTTATTTCCAAAACATTTTTTTAAAGCTATCCAAATGACACGTATTTGATATCCAAACCTTGAAAACTTTAAAAGTATATGCACTCCGGGCAAAGCTCGGTCAACCTGTTCCGGAGATTTGCCCATAAGTACATATAGATGTAGGTGTAAGCGCGTTGCGTTCCGCATATAGACGTAAAAAATAAATGCAATAGCGAAGGAGCGAGGCCATGGTTTTGCTAACACCAGCTTTGTAGATAGAAAATTTGAAGCTATATATTTAAAATAAATACTGTTAATAATATGACAAATGTTTTATACTGAAACCATGAATGCTTTATACTGAAATTAGGAACTGAAAGCTTGCAGCTGCATGCCGAAGGACGCCGTTGTATAAATTTTTTTTTTTGCGTGTAAAGTAATATGAATGTCTTTCACTACTTATAACCGCCAGCATGCCACGTAGAGGCTCACAGGCTCAATTTTGTAGCTCAAAATGAAATCGCAACATATGGCAACGCATCACTTACGTCTGATAGTTACTTATGCATGTATGTACATATGTATGGATGGAAGTATGTAATTCGTTATTGACAGTTGTTGACACAAGTGATTTAATTTCAACGCATTTGCACTTTTGACCGCATATTTGCGCGCCAACATTCATTTGTGATTTCTGCAAATCCGTAAGTAAGTGTATACATACCCTGTAGTCAAATGTACTAGTTGTAAACTACCTCACAACTAGTATGAACCGCATGCCCAACTAGTCAGCCAACTATCTTTTTTCCATACAATCAACTGGTATTTTTAACATGGGGATGTCCTACGAGATGGCAATTGTCAGTTTTCGGTCCGAAATATACCAGTCTCATACTAGTTCAAAATAGACAGAAAAATACTAGTCCAATTATGGACCAAAACCACTTTAATATATTACATATTTTTATTTAGCAGCCTTAGATTTGCTAATAATTAGTGTTAAATTTTTTGAGTATTAATTAAAAGCAAAATAAAATACATAAATATTTCAAACTTTCGAACATGATATCAAATGCATTTTTCATTAAATGCTATTAAAAAGAAAACAAAAGAAAACATTTTAGTAAAAAATAAACTAAAGTAACTAAAGTAAATTTTTGAGTGAACTAAATAAACATAAAGTTGTAATTAAAATAAATGCAATCCATTAAAAATTTATAAAAGTAATAATTAATGTTTGAAATTTGAGATTTGGATAAGAATAAAATAAATAAATAATTCAAGCAATTATTTAATATTCTTAATTTTTGTCTATAGTTTGGCTTGTTGATTGATAATAGAAATTAATCAAATAAATAATTATAGAACCGTTTAATTAAAAAAATTCGAAAATAATTGAAAATGATCAAAAATAATAAACTAATGATGTAATTAAATTTTTTTTAAGTAATTATATGTTAATCATTGAAAACACGCTTTAATTAATAATCATTATGAATATTAATCATTATTTAACAAGTACGGTACTCGCTTTAACGGTTTACAATAAAGCCAAATAAAAGTTATAATATTTTGTGTACTCTATTGTATGAAACTGTCGAAGTCAAATAAAACAGGACACGAATACATAAATCGTTTTGTACTTGGTACAAGTCTGGACATTTTTGAACTAGCTCGGTTTCTGTCAGGAAATTCTAGTTGTAAACTAGTATTTTTCCTGACTAGTTTGGGGTTTCACTGCAGGGTACATACATACATATGCATGTGTGCGTGCGTATATGTAAATATGCTCATGTTTGCTTATGTAATTGCGCGTGCATTGCGTAAGTAATCAACTGCATTGTTCGCATATTGTAATTTGCGTATTACTTCATATGTAATTATCGAAATGAAGCGTTTGCATTTTGCATATGTTTTCCTTATTTATTAACACTTTATTTTTTATATACTAGTACATATGTATATGTAACATTTTTATTTTATGTTTGCGGTTTTGTGCACAGCGTGTTGTTCATTGAGGGAAATTGCACTGATTTCATTATGTTCCATCGCAGTTTTAATTTGATTTTTTTTTTCGTTCACATTCACAAAATATGGGTGAATTGGTTAGCAGTGCGCACTACTATTCCACAGAGCCTGAGTTCAAGCCCAGTCTGCGACCAACACCAACAACAAAATATAAAAAAGTGTTTTCTAATAGTGTTTCTAACGAAACACAACTTCTCACAAAAATAAAATCGCTGTTCGTAATCCGCGTAAAATTGAAGGTCCCCACCCCTTTTGCATGACATCAGGCGCAACCCACAAATCAGAGTAGAAGCTCGGCCAAACAATAACTATTTGTTGTAAGCGCATATCTATCTTTGTTATTATTACTGTTATTATGGATGCAAATGGGAAACAAAATAATTCTAAAATACTTTATTCAACAACATAGAATTCAAGGGCTGCAAAACTGCATACTCGGAATCTTTCTACAAAATCTAATTTAAAGAGCTCGAAATTTTTTTTGAAAGTTTGTTGAATTTTTATTTTGCATATTGCCAGAAGTTAGAAAAGTGGATTTTTAAGGGATTTATTGCGAACAAGAGTTTTATAAAATAACAACCAAAATTAGATAACAAAAAAACAATATGATAAAACTTGTCAAAATATGGTTCGGCTGTAATTTGTTTGACCACTGTATATATGTATGTACATATGTATTCGTTCCCATTATATTTTATTCACATGCATATATGTGTATGTACACTACATTTACTATATATGCGCTTGAATTGTCCAAGTGGTGAGTAATTGAATTGTAAGCTCAAAACGATGCCAATAAATAGTATAGAATAAAATCCAAATTTGTACTAAGCACGCCACACAGTGGGATTTCGGCGGAAAATTTTATTTTTTTGAACATAAAGTTGTTACATTTGGATCGTTTAGCCTTTTAAAGCAATACTTGAGTAAGAAAAATGCATTATAACTTCTTACAAATGTGGCAATTTTATACACAATAAGAGTAACAGAAATCAGAAGAATTCTATTCAACTAAAACTTATGCAGATTTTTGTACAACTGAGTAATGTGTTTTAGCAATAAGTTTTGTTTTAATTGCCTTTAGTGTAGATTTATATAAAATTATAGCATTTACTTGTGAAAATAGAGAAAAACTTAATGCGATCGACGAAATATTTTAATAAATACATATAAGGAAGCAAATGTTATACTTTACGAATGCACACTTTGACACTTTTCATGGGCAAAAACTTTGCTCCTTCGGTCTCCTTTCTGGCTATAGAAAAAGTAAAGATTGGAATATTTTCTGTAGATTTTTGAAAATGAAATTGGCGAACATCTTCGACTTTTAACTTAACCTTTACTATATACTAGTGGTGGTATTTTCAAGGCGTTTTTGAAGTTTAGTTTTTTTTGGATGTGCAGTTTTACTGTCATAATATGGTAAAAATTTCGGAGACATCAGTTCACTTATGGCTTTTTAAAGGCATTCTTGTAGTAAGTTTCTATGGGTGGTATGCTTTACAATAAATCGATCACGCCAATTTTCCATTTTATTCTTGATTTATGTCCACCAGTGTTACCGTTGTGCGACTAAAGTGTAAAATTTTCACTTTTTGGGGATCGGTGCCCTCTGACACCGACTTTTTTTTCGAAACTTTTCATAAAAATCATGCGGCTTTTGCCCCTTTTCTTTGATTACAAATTATTCATAAACATTTTGAAAATTTTTTCATAACATACATATTACTTTTCAAAGGCGCTTAAAATTACATCTCTGGCAAGAGTTTGACAGATTTCAACCTCTTTGTAGCTTAGCATTTCCCCAAGTTATTTGTGTTAAATAAATTTTCGTGGCAAATAATCGGAGATAATTAATATACAAGCTTAAAAGGCTAAACCTTGTTGTAATAATTGTTATCTACTAATTTTGCTTTTTTTATATTGATGTAATTACTTTCTTAACTGCAAATTTGTTTTCATAATAAATGCAAAATATGCATATGGCGTATTTTTAATATACTCCTCATCAATATGTTTTTATTTTAAGAGAAAAAACATTCTTGGCAGAAAATGATCTCCATAACCAATTTATTAAAAATAATGGGTCAAACTCGTAGATGAAATAAAGTCGAGTCTAATCTTAGGTGCAGATTTTTCATTGAAAATTATGTCAAAAAGCTAAACCTAGTCTAAGAGTCGATTTTATTTTGACTATAAATATGCCCCAATAAGTTAGAGGTACAATTATGAAAGTTATAATGTAAGTGGTATAAAAGATTTGAATTACTTCAAGACACTTTCTTTCGGCTGCGACTTTCGAAAATTTTTCAGCAGTAACACTGGTGCCCATAAATGTTGTATGCGGAAAATTGAGGTTCTACGCCCACTTGTTTTAATTTTATACAAAAAATTGGTGGGGCTGTACCACTGTGCCCCTCGCGAAAAATGACACATGGAACTTTCGGTTCAAAAAATCACACAGTACCCATTGTGACAACTTCAAAAAGGCACTAAATGTTATTCTACATACATATTATGTATTAAAATGTACATATATATATGTGTGCACATATATGCACAAATCAACCAACATATGACTTTAATCAAGCTTTAATTTTAAAAATATTTTCCTGATTGTGAAATCGTATGTGCATGTCTGATGGCAATAAACACTCTCATTCTCACCATTATTTGGAAATAAATATTAAAACTATGGGGATTGTTTTGACAAGTAAAAGAATTATTGCTTTTTAATATGGCAAGCAGCAGTATATGTAGCCAACGCAGGCAAAGAAGAAAACATGCGAAAATACGCTAGAAAAAAAATTGATATTAACTTCGTGGTGGAGCAAAACATTTCGGGAATTATAAAAGTATTATTTCGAGTAAGAAATTAGTTGGTAAAATATGTCCATCCATATACAATGCCAGCTCAGTATTCCCTTGACCTAATAAATAGACGTGTGCAGCGTATGTCAGCAAAGGATTTCTATCGTTCGTACATTTTTATTGAAGTTTATTGTTTTCGCTTACTATGTTTCTTTATTATTTTCCACACGTCGCACACACATGATCCAATACATTCATATGTATATTTTATGTACATATGTACGTACAAAGTATATGTGCACAAGTACTAAATATATATGTACATATATGGAACTGTAAACAAGCTCACCAATTCTTTGCCGTGCCATTTCTAATAAAAATTTCATCCACATGTTGCGCTGCATACAAATTTGCTTTCAGTTTGCGATTACTGACACATACTCACAAGCTTGCAACTCGAACTAAATGTGACACTAATCAGCTGGGTCTGCAAAAATCGTATTAGGACTTTTATGTAATCATTTATTTTATGTTTCAGTCTAATCAAACGAAAATTGAAGGGCAGCTGCAGACATAAAATTAGATTGCATTTCATTAATTATTTTGCATAGGTACATATGAAAAGGTTACTCATACGACGTGGAGGTGGTAGTTATAAAGTGTATGGGCATTAATGGAGTAGGTAAGTAAGCATCAGTGCAGGGTTTCTTCCGCCACGCTGAAGGTGGTATAAACTACGTATGTATATGGCGAATTCGTGGACCAAAAACGATTGGCTACGTTGAATATCACAGGAGGCGGGGAGAGAAAAGGGCAAAAATGAAGACAAGGATAATGCTAGGTAAGAGGATAAAGATAGCGGTAAAGGCGAAGGTAAAACGCAGTCCACGGTGACAGCAAAGACAAATATAATAAAAATACACACTATGATGAAGATAAATACCAAGATGAGAACTAAGATGAAAATAGAGTTAAAAAGACGCTGATGAAGATGGAGAAAAATATGAAAGCGAAGATGGAGTTGAAGATGAAGAAAATATGAAAACTAAGGTTAAGAAATTTTTAATTTATTGTTAGTCGTGAAAATAAACTTTGATTAAATAAATATTTTACATAGTGATACATATCGAAATATGAGATATGAAAAGCTATGACCGTTATCTATCTACCATGTGGCCGCAGTAGTGTATTAATTAGAGTTGGGTACTACATTGGACCAGGGAGGTCGGAACAAGATCTGAAATTATAAAAAGTGTTTCTTAACAGCGGTCACTTCTCTGCAAGCAATGTCAAATTCAGAGTATATTTTTGCATTAAAAAAGCTTATCTGAAAATCCTTTAGGCGTTCGAAGGTGGCATTAAGCTATGGGTACCTCTATTTGTTTTAAAACTTAAAGACGGACACCAAAAATTGAGAGATAAGCTCGGCCAAACTCTTAGAAAAAGTATAAGGTCAAATATATGATTATTTATTCATCAGGAAGTTTGCGGAATCTCTGGTTAAGAGCCCTCCAGAAGACGATTTTTGCATACCTAACAGAACTTTCAAAAAATAAAGTCCTGGCTCATGTCTGTAATGCTCATAAAATCCACGTCTAGTCCTCACTAAATTAAGTAGTAACGATGACTACACTAAGTGGTGAGGATTAGACAAATATTAGACGTAAGCCACTTAACAGTAGCATGAGTTTTTATTTGTTGAATTTTGAATTGTCTCGTTATTGCAGAGGACCACAGTCCTTTTTATCCTATCAGAAAATCTAACAAATTTTTCTCTGAGCTCTCTAAGATCACGAAGAATTGTTCCCACGAAATTTGGGGTATTTTTTCCTAGTATGTGGAGCACTAACTTTGGAACTGCTGTATAAATAGCCATGTGGTCAATGGTCCACCGTACCACTAGTACTCCTACGAGAAGCTGTTCGTCGTGGGGGTCTTAGACAACATCGTGCTCTACGCTTATACGCTTGAAAATCTAATTATACCTCAGATACCTTTTCTGTATACTTGTCTGCCTCCTCATTTTTCAGAATACCACCGTGCAGGGATCTTGGCGTGCAGCTTCACTGCTGACTATGAAGCTAGTTAGGATGGCGCTTGGTAGATAATGCTTATGCCATTTCTGGTTCTATTTTGGCAGAAAATCATTTTGCCATACCCACTCATCCATTCTGCCCGTCTTTTCATTATTCGATTTAGATGCACAAATTTTTGCCAGACATAGCTTGTAATGATTAGAAACGGTTTCAGTGATTCATTTTCGGTACCCGAGCGGCATTTTTCAATTCCCAAAAAGGTACTTCTTGTCAATTTAAACATATGAACTATTATAATTTGAAAATATGTAACTAACGGTACTCGTAAAAATACATGTGCTTAAATACTAAGCCTTTGAACAGTAGCATTACCATAACCATTACTCACACCATTTAAATAACCATTGCCCTTACAATTACCAATTTTAATACCGATAACATTACCATTGACATTACTATTACCTACTCGATTACCAATGCAATTACAGTTGCTATTACCGGTACCCCTTACCTTTTCAGTACCATAAAAATTGCTATAACAATTACCATTACAAATTCCATTACCTTTACTATTACTACTACGAATACCATTATCGTCACCAGCATTATCGCTATTACATTTATCATTACTATTACTATTATCATTCACATAACCATTACCATTACCACTACGATTACCATTACCATTATAATTACCCTTAAAATTATCATTACAACCACTATCATTACTATTATCATTACAATTACATATTTCTAATTTAATTCCTTCGTTATTCATTAACCCACAAATTGCGTAATAAGCATTGTTTGTAAACAAAAAATTGTTGGCACATAGTTTTGGCAAAAAAAAAAGAAGTAAATATGAATTAATTAACCTTGAACTTGCTTCTGTGATTTAATAACATGATGATTTGCACGGCAAAATATACATACATTCCTCAATGACATGTATGTACATCCATACATATGCACGTACATGTAAGTCTTGAAAACTTGCCGCTTACTGTTCGTATTTTATGTATTTGTAGGTGCCAGTCACGTTTCACTGAATATCCTTTTGTGCATACACGCGTATGTTTATAAGTAGGGGCATATGATTTTAATGAAGCTATGCTAAGTTGTGTTATTTTCTGTATCCCTCGATATTAAATTCTATTGTGAACCACGGAACACTACGACGAAAGAAAATGAAGGCAATGTCATTAAAAGACAACATTTAATTTGGAAAAATAAACTAAACTGTCTGTTTTCCACATTTTACTCTTCCTTCTTTCTTTGAAGTCAAGAAAGTCTACGAAATTTCCTACCAAATACATACTTGTTTTATTTGCGAATTATATGTGTGTACATGTGTATATACCTATGAAGAATATATTTATGTACCTCAGTGCAAATGCTTTGGAGGTTACGTGCACGTTAAGCGTTGACATTTTAATGCAATCGGCTTTGCCCAAGCACTAAATTATTATATTGCATTATTAATTACGTAGTACGATGAAGACAAGTAGATCCGGCTATTTATTCAATTCCTAGCAGTGCGAAACTGAAGGAGCTAGTGTTGTATGAATACGAGTGGAAGTAGGAAAAAGAAGTGAAACGGAATTTCGGTCGTAGTAGTTTTCGTTGGCATTTGTGTCTTTACATTCTTTGCTTTCAAAGTCTAGGTCAGGTTAAATTGAAAAAGATATAAAAAAATGCCTCGCTGCATTTAGCCTAGGAATAGACAAGATGAAATCAAGGAAACAGTTAGCTGACACTATGAACTCTTTGCCGATTTGCCAAGCAAGATTTAGGGAGGCTCGGGTAGGTCTGGTTGCAATTTTTTTTTCCAATGCAATGTCTCAATGTCCAGACCAGTGATGGGCAAAATTGTATTTTCTAAGTATTAAGTACCAAGTACAAAATTATCGAGGTATTTATGATGTGGTAAATACCAAAGAACTATTTACTTAAGTATTTTGGTTGTTACTAAATACCGAGTAGGCTAGTATTTACTTATTTTCAGAGAGCTAAAAACATAGTCCAAAAGTGTTTAGATAGTTTCACCTAACGAAACACTGCGTACAGAAATACTTTGAGACTTTGGCTTCGTTATTATTTAGAGGCTTGGGTTCCCTAAATAACGCGAAAAAAATATTTAGAGAATGCTGTATTTTGCAAATACTGAATACAAAAGTACTTAGTATACTAGATACAAAACCACTAAATATGTTTGGAGCAAAAATAAATACTTCGGGATTTTCGAGACTACTTCGGGTTGTTTAGGATTTTCGAGACTATGACCAGGTTTTGGAGACTATTACCAGGTTTTGGAGACTATTTCCGTATTTTCTGGGCAAGTTTTGCATTTTTGGGATTGATAGGATTTTCGGTATCCTAGAGATTATTTCAGGATTTTCGAGACTACTACGAGATTTTTAGGACGTACGAGATTGGCAGAACTATTTCTGGATTCTCGAAGCTATTTATTTTAAGATTTTCGAGACTAATTCGGGATTTTTAGGGCGATTATATCGATAAAAATACATGAATTGATATAAAAACGATAAATATATCGATAAAGAACGACAAATAGTAAGATCGATGAATATAAAAAAATTCCCGAAAACCGAATACCGATAACACTATAAATAAAAATATCGATAGGAATATAGATACAAATATCGATAAATATATCAAAAATAATATCGATAAATATATCTCATATATAAGTTGATTGATATCAAGATCGATAAATACAACGAAAATTCGGAAATAATCGCGTGTAAAAAATGCTGGTTTAATCTCAAGAATCTCTAAATTCCCGAAAGAGTTCCCAAATTTAAAAGATCAAAAAAAGTGTTGATCAGCGGATCTTACTCAGATTCTGCGAAGAAGGAGACTCCTTTTGCTGAATTTTTCGTGATACTACTTTTCACGGAAGGCGCCAAAAATCACTTGCGGTTTAGGATCGAGAATACTTTATAGTGATCTTCTAAAAGATTTTTCTATAGGGAATTCAGAATATATAAGTGCTTTACACGCAGAGGTTTTTGCTGCCGGCGATTCAAGTAAAATATCCTTGCCTGCAGAAGGACAAAGCATAAAAAGGAGTGGTTTATGGTTGATCGATGCTCTGTGTTGACACCACTCTAGTGAAATATTTTATACAGAAACTTATGGCTTTAGCGTCGGTTTCTTTATACAGCTGAAGGTGTTATTTCCGCCATGAAAAATCTTCTCGTAAAAAACCATTTGCTGTTTTATGGAGGCGTCAAACGGTAGGTCCCTCTTTTTCCACGAAGAAAATGTGTGCGCGTGGAATATTTTCTTAAATACAGTGACTCAAGCAATAATTTTTTAAATGTTCGTAATGGTTTTCGAGCTAAATTTGTTTGTTGTTATTTTTCTATAAAAATACCGTCCAAGTTTAAACCAAACTCTATAAATCACAGTTTCAAACTTTATGCAAAATTTAGGAAATATCACTAAATTTTCATCAAATTTCCACCTTTTAATCTGAATATTTAGAACATTTTTAAAGCACATGCAATTCTATTCTAATGAAGTGGAAGTTTCAACTGGCTAAAAAATCGCGTCGATATTTGAGATTTTTTATGTGAAGGATTTTTGCACTTTCTTCCATACAAGCATGAATTTCTTATGAAATAAAAATGCAGGTGACCGTAAGCAAAAAAATTAAAAAAAAAACGCCAGTTTTTGCAAATTGCACTTGCTATATATAAAAAAACAAAACCGAAAAAGTTTTCTCCAAAAAAAATTCTCAAAAATCAACGCGATCTTTTAGCCAGTTGAAACTTGCACTAGTGCATTACACTAGAATAGAAAAACAAAAAAAAAAAAAAAATTGGCCCGAAAAATATTACGAATATTTAAAAAAAACACAGCCTGTGATCATTTGTTTGAGTCACTGAATGTATCTACGTATTTTCGAATAAATTGAAAATAGTTCAACTAATAAAAACACACATAAATCTTAGCTATGAAAAACTATTTATTTGTGAAACTGCCAAACAGTTTATGTGTAAGAATAGAATGCAAATTTGAAATGGACTACGAAAAATCTAGAAATATGCAAAGCTGTATCCTCATTCTCATATGTACATAGGTTTTCGATATAAAACGCCGCCTTGGCGTATACGTAACATAAATATTTGCATTTATATTGAAATAATGTGCAATTTTACATACACAACCGTATATATGTAAATATTGATGTTATAACATTTGCCTTTTCCATATGCGAAAATTGATTGTATCAATAATTAAATTACATATTCTAACAACACATAGAACAGCAAGCATAAATATGAAAGTACAAATACATACACACATACATGCTTAACATATCCTGTTTATACTTTTGACGAATGATTCCATCGCATGTTTTCGTTACGTGCTCAAAGTTTAAAGAGGTTTTGCGTTGGTTTTTATTTTTGTTTTGCAATCAGCCATGCATAAGCATATGCAATTTTTCACTAGCTCAAATATGTTTTAGCAAAAATAACAAATGATTTGTTTCGTTTTTATGTTGATGTGTATGAGAAATATAAATATGGCCGCATGTGAATTTATGACGAATGATTCAATGAAAGAAAAATACAAATTACTGAAACCTGGATTATGCAACAGTTGAATTACACTTAGTTAAGGTGGAAAGGTTATGTTTCGAAGAGTGATAAATATAATAAATGATGATAAAATAGGCAAACGAAGTAAAAAGCATGTGCGTACAAATAAACGAGTGATGAGGATGCACACTTTTGTCACAGAGAAAGATTTTAACATTATGATTTTGATACTTGTTACAATGTATTTCAAAAAATCTATATGCCGTTCGGGGGCGGGGTAAAACTGTAGGTTACTTCACTTGTGTAAGAAACATCAAGACGCACATCACCATTTGGAGGGCCAAAGTACCCTCTTTAAAACTGTTTTCATAATAAAACTTTCTTTAACATTTAAACATATTTTCCAAACAAAACTTTCTCAGAAATTTTTCAATTAACGCCTTTATTGTAATAAGTGCTATATTTAACCTATGTGAAAATGGGATTAGAATTTTAAAAAGGTGGCACCCTTTTTCAAAATATTTTGAGAGTAAAGCTGCCGTTTTAGACCCGTATTGTAATATTTCATTTAAATTGTTAATAAAATGGTTTAAATATTAAATAGGAGACAATCCTATTAAAAATGTTTTCGTTATTTATTTTTGTTATTTATGGCCTTATATTGTAATTATCAACAATTTTATTGAGCTTGAGGACGTTCTTAAAATTATTTTTAATCTCTGCACAATTTCGTTGAACTTAAATTATCATTTAAAATAAACATTTAAAATAAAATTTATTTTATAAGCAGGTGGCAACCCTCTTTGAGAAATAGCCTATGCTAAATTTGATCCAAAAGTAAGTGCAATAAACACACTTACACAATCACTCACCTTCACGTTTATAACATAAGTAGTAGGCTTTTATTTTAAGCATAACAATAAAATTGATTTTAAATTCCTACGCTGGTGGCAACCCTTAACAAAAATATTTCCGAAATAGACAGAGATTTCTTAAAACCTTTCCAGTTTACTGCCCATATTAGGATATTTTATTTAAGTCGATAATTAAAACGATTTTGAATTTCTAAACAGGTGACAGCCCCCTTTAAAAATATTTTTGAAATACCTCTCTCATTTAATACCCATATCAAAATCTTTTGTTCAACTTGTTTATTAAGCTGATCGAAACTTTTTGAGCAGGTGGCAACCTTCTTAAAGAATATTTTCGCAAAAAAAACTGTTTTTGGACTATTTCTGTAAATAATCGTTATTTAAATTTTAACAGGTGACTCCCTTTTTAAAAACTACTTAGAAAATAATTCGCTTTGAAAGCCTATTTCTCTTGACAGCCACATTGTTGTAACAGTTTATTTAACCTAACAACTAATTGACTTTTAGTTTTGAAAAAGGTGGCAACTCTCTTATAAATATCCTGTATAAATGGCATGAGGATATATTTTTTTACCTAGCTAATGAAAGCAATTTCAACTTTTTGAAAAGGCGGCAACCTTCTTAAAGAATGCGTTCTTAAAAAATCCTTCCTGAACCGATTGCTTTTACAGGCACCTCGCATTTTTTTTGTTTGATTGACTTTAACTTTTGAAAAAGCTATCCTATATGCACATAACCTTTGATCTAGAATTTTTCTGGAAATCAGTCTAGGCAACCTTTCTCTGATCTATATAAAAAGCGATTTGTATATATATGTATGTACCTTAGGTGTAGGCCTACGTATCAATTTAAATTGGCTGCTTGGGTAGGCAAAATATGTTTCAGGCTGTCAATAAAATATGAACCCCATAAACCTGCGCTGCATAGCTCTGCATACGGCCAGGTAAAGGTACCATCCCAAAAGACCTCTCCATGTAAAGTTGATACAATTTTTGCAGCCTTATCATTGTTTTCAAAAATTCCTGATCCATTCCGCAGGGCCTGGCAAACCTCCGAGTGTATTCTGCCATGAAATACAGCTTCTCATGAAAATGCAATCGCTGTTCGGAGTCGGCGGAAAACAAATGCGCTCGGATATAAAACAATTTTCATTGTGATTCTAACTCTATTTTTCTGTACATTCGCTTATGATGCAAGTAATAACTTATTTCAAGATCAACGATTTTCTTTGCGAACAAAGGAGGGTGTACTCTCTAATTATTTTTTATTTATTTACGTTTAAGGAAGCAATCCAAAATAAAGTAAGTTGCCAAAAGTTCCAAATAAGTTCTCTGTGGAATCAAATATTCTTTTGCTAAGTTTTATTCTATCTCTTTTCTATTATTCTTTAAGCTCCGTTTTAAACTTGTTTTTGCTTGCAGTACACTTTGACATTTTTCTGAAATTTAATTTGTTCACCTGAGGCGCATTTATACTTATTTTATTGCCGTTGGCGCTCAGATTTGTGCGGTGCTGAGTTTCTTTTTACTATTTCCTTTGTAATGCGCAGCAGATAAAGTTTTATGAAAAATTACTCAGAAACTTTTACGTGTTTGAACAATATGTAGTACCCGTATACACCAATAAGCGAAAGTGTTTTGTGGAAATTGCGGAAATTCAAAGTTGGTGCTAAAGTTTTCAAATATAAAGAGAGTGGAATTGATTATATTAAAAAAGCAGCCATTGATTGATAATTTCTTAACGCAACATAAAAAATAAAGGACAGAAGGAAGGAAATTCTTACTAAATACATAAATGCATATCCATATATTGCACATATTGATCTATGTGTGAGTGTTAGGAGTATATTTTTTAGTTTAATTGAAATATAAAAAATACATGCAGTTTTCCTGAGTGAAAGTTAGCAAAGGACAGCTGCTGTAAAAAAAACTTTGTAGTTCTTCTTTTGTACATACTTAACTTTGTACATACATAACATGTATGTAACATAAATAAATATTTTTTTAACTGTTTTCAAAATTATCTAGCACCTTTTTAGCTCCAGAGAGTTTTAGTTGTATTTAGTAATACATTAAAATTAAAAATCTGTAATTTCATTGTATAAGTGCAAAACGTAAGCGTTTATAAAATTACGAATTTCAAAATGCAGTGGAAAAACATACATTTGTATCCACGAGAAAATACAAACTCCACCATAAACTGTTGGATTTATGTTTTACAACTACTGAGTCCAATGGACGCCGATTGGAAATATCAAGTAGTGCCAAGTCCTTCTTCGACTGGTTTGTCTATCATATAATAGGCCCCCTTATTCCGTTTATACAATCAGCAAGTTCCTAGTTGAGCCGCATACTTATATCGGTCCGAGCCAGCATTAAGCCCAGTAATAACGACAGACTTGAGATCCAACAAGCGGACTACTTTTTACTTGAGAAGTAAGTCCACTCATGCCCGTATTAGTATATGGCTCAGAACCACAAACACGAAGACGAGTACAAAAATGAATGCAAATACGAAGGCATACACGAATGAAGTTGAGATCAAAGGCGAATACGAAGACGATTATGAATACGACGATGTTCCGAATACGAATATGAAGACGGCAACTAAAACGAAGATAAATGCAAATACAAAGTTAAACATGAACGCGATTATCGAATACGAAGATGAGTACGAACACGAATATGCTAACAGCGACTTAATTGACAACGAAGACAAATACGAAGGCTATGATGAATACCAAGACGATACGGACACGAATATGAAGACGAAAGAAAATTAATCTAAGAATATTTCACTTCTGAAGTTCGGTGAACACATCTCTTTATTTATTACTTGAAGGCGAAGTTTCGACAATAATAGCCAAAATGGAATATAAGACATGTATTTGTTCTATTTACACTCGGCCTAGAGCTCAAAAAAAAAAACAATTTAAGAATTGTTTTAATGTTTTTGCATTTTATTTTGCTTCGCACGTTTATTTTTGTTATTGGTTACTGTTTAATTAAGGAGGATTTTTATGGTAAAAAAGAGTGACGAAATCTTCGGGACCCTATAAAAATAAAAAAACGCCATTATCGAGAGTCCTTCTTCCACTTTACTTATATCTAATCTAGATTAACATACAGCTAGCCTATATGTCCCAACCTAAATGAATAGGTTACGAGAATAATATGGCAATTTTTTGCTGACCTTTGCAAAAATACATAATTCATTTCACACCTTTTGTTGGAAGGAATAGCCCATTCAAAATAGATAATTGCATACTGCCACTGCTTCAGCATATTTGACACCCCTTAAATTTACTGCACCTAAT
>NW_023460058.1:0-43288 GCF_013731165.1 Rhagoletis pomonella
GAATGCAATTTTGAATAAAGTGTCTGAAAAATATATATATTTTTTTTTGCTACTCAAAACTACCGCAGTGGTTTGCAATACATTGACATGAGAGCAGAGTGAGTGAGCGGTGGGACAGAAGCTGGCCAACGAAAATGTGATAGGCGAAAATGTGTTGTCTAACTTTTTTATCGCTCATGGCCTTTGTGGTATTCGCTTTGTATGTACATACATAATTGTCTTTCTTTTGTTTTCGTTTTGCTGCTTTAATTTATTTTGAATATCAAACTCTGCATGTGGTGTGCCACGCCATTTTTATGCGTACATATGTATGTACGTACATTTGTATGTGGGTAAGATAATTGTTGTTTGATAAATTACGAAATTCCACATAATTTGTTGTTATCGGCGTGTCGCTGTAGACACAACCGCAGCTAACTTCATTTGACGATAACAGCAAAAACGAATTAATGTGTGTAGATTTGCTTTGCCAGCGGTTGAAAGTGAAATGGTTTTCCCAAAGGCAATAGGGGTATTCTCGCAGTCTTGCAAAGCCTGCGAGGTGCAAGGATGGCACGGTTTGCAAAGGTGTCCCATACGAAAACCGGTTTTTACCGTGCAATCGTGCAAACTGTGCACCGTGCAAGGGCTTTGCAAGACTCAGAGAATGCCCCTAATGAGATAGCCGGAGTGGAAAATATATATGTATGTATGTAAGTAAGTCTACATGTGTATATTTGTTAGTAACTGTAGCAGCATGAGAAAAAGTATATTGCAGCAAAAAAACCCCAAGAAAGTGATTTTCGAATTTCAAAGTAAATTTGATTTAAAAGTCCCTAAATTTACTTACTTTATGTACGAGTACTATACATACGGTGACCAACCGTCCTGTTACTTTATATGTATATTAAATACGGGAAGCCAAATGTTCTGTATTTCTTTTAATGTCTCTTATTTGTACCGTATTCGGTATTTTGATGCCTTAAAAGTTCATAAAAATGGCGTGCCAATGAATCGGTTTTTATTCTTAAATCTGGACGCTTGTGATTCAAATCTGGGAGCACATATGTATGAAGATGCACACATATGTGACGGGAAGTTGATCCCTTCAAAGGTACGCTTTGCAGTTCAGCTCCTTCCGGATGCTATGCACTGCATTGTGCTTGGTCGAATTCTGAGTCTGAAGATAATCCATTGAAAACAACTTCTACTTCAAAAATAGTCGCATATTTTCATCTTTTTTCCCTGCCTAGGAATGTTTGTAACAAATTTTGCGGGACAAATATTTCGAGCACAAAGTAAAAAGTTATGGAAAAGTATTCTACAATTGCGTGATGTTACAACTGAATATTTACATACATATGTATGTACAAATCTGTGTTCTGCTCTCACAAAAGTTTGAAAAATACACTGGCGGCAGAAATAATAGACTCGTCGTACTTTTAAGAATTTTTGCTAAATATTTCTTTAGTTTATTTTATGTTTAATATTTTTTTATAAAAGCCTATTTAGTTATACAACAAACATCATATAAATCCTCTTTTTAAACTTTGAACAAAAATTATAAAAATTCGAAAAATGTTCACCAAATTTTAAACTTTTTATTCAGAATTTTTAGAAAATTTTTGGTATGCAGTTTTGTAGCCCATTCAATTATAGTGCAATAAAGTGCAAGTTTCAAGTGGCTAGAAAAGACCGTTGATTTTTGACAATTTTTTTTTTTTTGTTGACGATGTTAGGCATTTCTTCCATATAAAAGAAATTGTCGAGCACACATTGTATGGGAAAAAATGCGCGACACCGTGAGCGAAAAAAATTCTTAAAAATCAACGGTATTTTGTAGCCAATTGAAACTTGCACTCTATTATACTAAAATTGAATAGGCTACAAAACTGCATACCCAACCGAGTTTGAAAATTCGGTGAAAATTTTTCGAATTTTTATAGTTTTGGTTCAAAATTTTAAAAGCGGACTTATATGATGTTTGTTGTAGGCTTTTATAAAAAAATATTAAACCTAATAAAATAAAGATAGTACCGTTGTTGATAATTCGAAAAGGTGGTACCTCAAGGGTGGTCCCCTAATAATTTGGTTTAGTTCCTATCATTGGATCATGAAGAAATGAACGGTATTCCTGAATTTTTGTATGACCATTAAAGTTGGATGCATTTTTTGCTTAAATATTACTTGTTTTGATAAAAATTTTACTGATGTGCAGTTTATGCAGTTAAGACTAATTGGAAATAGGCTATAAATGTACATACATATACAATTATTTAAGAGGATTTTGTTAAAATGCAAAACACTAGAAACTTCTAAATTCCAATTTATGTTTTTCTTACAAATTCTTGACAGATTTCGAGGTTTTCGAGAAAGTAAATAAATTTTGTTGAAATTAAATTTTTATGTTATTGCACCAAATATCACCGTGCGTCGTTCAAATTTACATAAGCATATTTAAAGGAGATTTTGTAAATATATTTTGGAGCTAATTTCCGTACTATCAAAAACAAAATAACACGAAACATAAATTATATAAAACCGCAACTAAAATAGTAATTCAGGAAAACCTAGCTGTCGAGTGTTAAATTAAGCATATTCATAATGCGGAAATTATCTTTGAATACATTATTCTAAGTACATACATATGTACATATGGAAGTACGTGTCTATGTGTCTATGATCACATAAGCGTGTGTTACCCAACTAGAAATACACGCACAACTCCATTACTTAAAGTGTCCTCCGAGTGTTGCTGATTGCACACTCCATGCACGTAATGCGTTGCGTATACGCAGTGTGGCACGAGTAATTAAAATCTATATTGTATAATCAAATACACGTAATAGCTACATATGTATGTACATATATATGTATGTATGTACATCCATACATACATAGTTTAGCTTGGGTGTGCGCAGCCACTTCAAGGCGACAATTGACATACACACATACATATGTATTGCAAAAGAAATTGCAAACTTTTATTTTGTGCCGGCAAACAGAGTCAGACACAGCCACAGACAACATTCACATCAACAGGTGTTCGAGTGAAGAAGACAAATATGGGAATATGAAATGCAGCAAGTCATCTGCTGTGGAGCAAAGACTTTGCCTGATTCTTGGTATTCATTCGATTTTAATTGGAGAGAAATTAAAATTGCGCATTGCTTTATGATTCTACTAAAAAGGCAAAGACAAACCTACATACATTGATGAGTTTAAGTATTGATGAAGTGATTGCCATTGCCAAGTTTAAGGTCAATGCGGTTAGGTACAGAAACCTGCGGAAGGATGCTTTGAGGGTACCCTCACTAAAATAGCTGCCAAGACCCGGAAATTAGAGAACACTAAGCCGCTAATTGACTGATTGCAACATTTTTTAGGAGAGCCAGAAAAATTAAACAAAAAAGGTAGAGAAGAACCGTCAGAGTACTCAAAAATTTGTTGATCTTAAGACAGTTAAAAGTTATTCCATTTAAGCAAAACATGTATAAAATAAATGGCGTAAACTAGTTGAGAATTATACAATAACTCATGTTGGCGAACGAAATTAAAGCAAATTAAGTACATATTTACTCAAAAAAGTACACATTCGATGTTAAATCATTGTCAAACTGTCCCACAATCAACTAGTTGTACCTTTGAACTCTAACCTTCATCCTCAGTTAGCCAAGGCTTATCCAGAGAACTTTGCGCCAGCTCAAATCACAAATTTGCAATCAAAACACAGCATTTCAGCAGACGACAATGGTTGGCAAATGACAGGCGGACAAATAGGCAAGAAATATTATTGCACTTTGACGATTCAACTGGAAAGAAGAAACAAAAACAAAAACGGCAACGATGTACATAGAACGGAACAAAGGAAAGAAAGTAGGAAGCAAACGAAAACATACGCAAAAAAATAATGTGATGTGAATGAGAATTGCACTTTTTTCCTATTTCTTTCAACAACGACAGCTACAGAATTCCCTGAACCCACCTTCATAAGTCAGACGCACCGCTTCTCCTCGGTTAAAAAGATTAAAAATACACATATGCGCATACATATATACAACATATGTATACTTAAGTAGGCTTATTTATTCATTGCCGCCATTTTTGCTTATGAAAAATTATTTTATGCAAAAATAAGATTAAAGCACTGAAAATTTTTCAAAGAAAGTAGATAAACTAAACGTGCAAAGCAAGGGAAAGACAATATAGAATCTATGAGCAGCCGATTTTCCACAATCGAAAACGGCGAAGAGTATTGCACAGTATTCGTTGAAATTGATTCAAGGTCAAAGAAATTCATATTCTGGTTCCAAAAAGAAGAAGTCAAATTTTATACGGATGAGATATCTAGGAGCCTCATAACACTGAGTAAAATATGAATATTACTATTTTTAGACTCAAATAATTACGCTTTGTACATTTTCTCTCAACTCTCATTGTACCAGAACCTCGAAGAATGTAAGTTAAGAGGTCGAATTCGACTCAAATAATTTGTTTAACAAAGATGTCATTTCAGATTTTGGAACAACCAATTCTTGATTGAAAAATAACGAACAAAATCGGCATAATTCTTAGTACCACTGGGCTTTCAGCCGGTTTAAGAAATATTCGCACATCATAAACATTCCTTTTTTATGAAGAATTGAACAATAAGAATGTCGGAATACCCGCTTAAAAGGAAAAATTTGCAAGCCAACCTACATACTTTCTTCGTTGTCTGCTTCGTAGCGCTTAAGTGGAGACAAGAGAAAAATAAAACTACGAGTAAATACGAATAAAACTAAAGCGCAAGTCGTTAAGGTGGGAGACAGCCAATAACGGTAATTGTTCTTATTATTTTCAGTATATATTTATTTGGTTTTTTTCCTTACTTTTGTAAAAATGCTTTCTTCTGAACATTCTGATGGGTAGTATTGCTGATGATCAAGGACAAGAATTTTCAATTATCGGTTGCACACAAGTTTTGTGCTGCGCTCAAGAAAGAATGCAGAGTGGAGGCTAACCGATTCACAAATACACAAATATATATACATGCATATGTATGAATATACATGAAACCGTACAACCTTACAAGCGAACAAAAACAGTTCGCCGTACACCCGTGAGCCTAAAATATTTTCGCAAGACTTTTTTTGGTCGAACCTTTAACATTTTTCGGTGACACCCACATGCATTCGACAATCAATTTTTTTTTTTAAATAGTTCTACTGGAATAATGAATTTACTTCATTAGCAAAAGTTTAATGACTTTTGGCGAGCTTTGATTTATTGACATTAGGGTGGTACGTTAGGATAATAAGATCTGAAGTCTGGTGGGTAAATACTACAGAAAATTCCGAAATTGCCTTGTGCAAATACTTTCGCCTTGGGGGTGTGCGGCGAACCTTTTTTTTTTGGTACGGTCTAATGTACATACCATGATAAAAATATAGTAAGGTAGAACCGCTGAGAGTCACTTTTAAAATTCTTGACGTTTCCAAACAATTTCATTTTTAAATTTACTCACAATCTCACACACACATTTTCATTTTCAATCTCAAGCAACAACAATTTCGAACAATTTCATTTTTTTATTTTCACTTTTATATGATTTTAAAATGTTGGCAAACTTCAAAAAAAAAATCATGGCCGACAAATTGAGAGAACGGTTATACCTTGCTATGTTTTTATCATGGTACATACTACATAAATATGTACTTAAATCCATACTAATATGCAGTAGTATGTACTATACTTGAATCCTTCAATTAATAAGGCTATATGCAAAGTACTTGGAGATTGAGAGCGTAAACTAATTGGACATTGAATACGAACTGAGAATTATATTTTGAAATATTTTACAAACAAAAACAAAACAAAAAAACTGCAACGAAAGCGCATTGCCGCGTTGACACTGAGTGCGGGTTAAACCGTACTTTTTTTCAAGATTTATGAAGGCAAACGATAAGAAAGTCGCCGCTAGCATACAGCCATCATTTAATGATGATAACAAGTGTTCTTACAAGTACATACTTTACAGCACACAACACATTCATATATACATATGTACATACGCAAATTTATTATTCGTAAACAAAGTTGCAGTTGAGATTGCAGACAAGCGCATGTAGCGAGTTAAGAATTAATAAAAACTAAAATTAAATGCAAAAATAAGAAACAAATAACTGCTGCTAAGCATCAGTAATAAGTGAGTACAAATTAGATTTTATATACATGAGCGCTTTCTTACTTATGGCAAACTAACTACAAATTGTGAAAGAAATTATGTATTTCGCAAAAATCAACTAACACAAACAAATACTTAAATAAAAATGCTTTTCCCAGGCGTTTGCGAAACTTTAGAGCCAAGTTTGACAAGCGTGTGCAGTTTGCAAGCGACTTCAGTGCTCTTTACAGTGCCAGTAAAAAAAATGCACCTCAACATTTGGGCCAGTTTTGACAATTTTTATTTATTTAATTTTTATTATTTTTTATTGAGATTACATAGTACAGTTGCAGTTTGCAAGCGACTACATTTGCACCTCAACATTTGGACCAGTTTTGACATTTTTTTTTTGTTGTTTATTAAATTTTAATTAAATTTCATTATCCAATTCTCATATTTAAATTTAGGAGCATTGTTAATTTCTTCATGATAAAATGATCGGATCTAAACCGAATTAGAATGAGACCCCCCTTGAGGTACCATATTTCCGAATTATCGAAATTGGTTCAGGTGGTCCAAAGTTATGCGGTTACATACATAAAAAAAAATATTCCAACGAATTTATAATTCTTATTTATAAATATGTACTCAGAATTTTTAGAATTACTTTTCGTATGCAGTTTTTAGCCCTTTAAGTTTAGTATAAAAATAAATTGTCAAACGCTATATGTATATCAGTGTTACTCATATTTAAAATAAAAAATGACGCATTTTTTTACTAAAATAGTATATTTTTATAAGATAATCTTTTAGGAATCTGGCAACTCCAAGAATTGAGCCATCTACGCCATATGTCGTAACCTTGTATTCTACGTATGAACTTTGACTTTATTAGTATAAAATTTAAGGGGCTATAAAGTTGCATACCTAAAAGTTTTCCCAAAATTCTGAATATAAAGTTTGAAATCTTGATGGATTTGTATGGTGTTTGTCGTAGCGCTATATATGTATGCCCTAATAATAATGATAATGGTGTTTGTTATATAAAGCTAGACATTAAATAAACAAAAGAAAACTGGTCAAAAAGTTGAGGTGCTACTTTTTTGACCACAGGTATTTGCTACACATAAATATAGCATACATACAGTATACACAAGCGCTTGCTTTAACTAGTTTTTATTGCTGTTTTTTTTTGGATTATTATTACATATTATTTTTATGTAGAGCTTTTGTTGTTTGCTGCTGTAGCTGCTGCTGCTGCTGATACATTCACAACGCGGTCAACGCATCACTTTCACCATTTAAAGCGGATTCGAGCACGTCTGGCTTGGTCGTGTGCCAATTGTTTTCTTAAAAACTCTCATGTTGTGCTGATTTAATCAGCGCTTATTTGATTGCAATGAAAGCTTTGAAAAATTTGGTTCCCATTCAAAAGTTTTTTATTTGCCAAGATGGTGCAAATTTGCCAATTTTTTAAATTGCCATTATGAATGCCATGAGATTGCTTTTAATATATGTTTAAAGCACGACTGGTTAAAGAAATAGGTGATTTAGCCTGAAGAGTGTGTATGGGTTTGAAATTTCGTCATGGTTTTCGGTGAGTGAAAATCGTTTTTTAACCGTCTTCACAAAAGGGGGAAGGTTGTCAATTCGTCGGAATATTTTTTTTATGTATGTTACCGCATAGCTTTGGACCACGTTAACCGATAATTCCTTTTTTAAAAGAAAGATGATACCCCACAGGTGGTCCCATATTAATTTGGTTTACATCCGATCATCGGATCATGAATAAATTTACGATAATCTTAAATTTTTATATGAGAATTGAAGTGGGTTTTGTTTGCTTGTTTGCATTTCTTCTTCGCAGAAAAAAATATATAGGTAACCGCTATTTTCTTTTTTTTTACTTGATAGAAGATTTATTCCTTCAATTTAGAAAACAAACTCATTATCTAAATTTTTTTTCTAATGCCGAATTTGAAAAGTGCGCGCACTTCAAATGCCTGTCATTGTATTCCCGACTTAAAAAAAAAAAACGTTTCTTTTGCTACCTTATTTTCTGGCAGAACTTCAGGCTATACATATATATTCTTGTGTCCTAGCATTTTAAGCTCCCGCAATCAAGCCTTTCTACCGCTCTTTCTTTCGTTCTGAAATCGCATGCCTCTTCTTTCCTCTTGTCCCGATAGCTCGATATTGTAGATGCTCTTCTCGGTTCCGTGTTATCTTTCGTTAAGTAATTCTTGTACTATGGGGATGCCAGCCTTGTATTTATTGAGGACATCCACAACTTGGAAAGGTCCACTTTCTCTATCGGGGCTCCAGAAATTCCAGGTAAATATACGTAAATTGTAGCCCTTATTCAAGTTACAAGAGTCGCCAACGGTTAAAGAGGTGGAAATTCGAGTCAGACTTTTAATTTGGAAGCACCTAATTTTATACTATGAATCAGATTTTTTCTGTACTTCTTGATCTACAAAATCTTATGGCAATAGACACTGTGGGCTATTAGCTAGGGGCGGTAAATCAAAATGAACATGCATTTGTCGGGATTTCATTTATTTCCAGACATTTCGTGGCTTTTTCAGAGCTTTCCGGAATTTTTTTCGGGACTTTTAGGTGCGTTTAGATATTTTTTTCTGTTCGGAAAGTTTTTGGGATTCTTCGTATTTTATGTCGGCCATTTTGTGATTTTTTTTCCACGCTTCTCGGCACTGTTTTTGGGAGTTTCCTAAAGATTTTTTGGTCATTTTGGTATTCTTTATTCGGGATTTAAATCTGAAATTTGATGTCTCAGGTGCACTTTCCCATGTAAACATCCAAAAAGTCCTTTGCACAGGTTTGTAGAAATCTCTTTTGGAAATTAAAACTGCAAGGGCAATGGCCACGGAAATATTGCAAATAATTTCAACTTACTCGTGCTAAACTAGTAATTTTAATTTTTGCCGCAAGTGCTGTTACACCATTCGAGTATTGCTGCGTGATCGGTTTTAGACAAATCACCGCTAATTATTTATTATAAATTAAGGGAATTATTTAATTAAAATGTGCATTAAAATATGGTTGTCGGACAAAAGAGGCTTAAGAAGTATGTAGTTGTGTAGTATGAGGGTTGCCACCTGTTTGAAAAATTAAATTAAATTAAATTATACACAAGTTGAAAGTGTTAAGCGAATTTCTAGATTTTTTTTTGCGTGTTTGAAGGCGTTGCCACCAAATTATTCAGTAAGTTAAATGAATAATGTTTTACAAAATGGGTATCAATCGAAATGTGTAGTTTTGAAACGGTTTTATTTCTTAACTGCATTAATTCGGGTTGACACTGGTTTGAAAAATTACATCCTTTTATATCAATTTTCAAAAATGCTTCTTACAAAATAGAAAACACAATTAACTACTGCAACCTTGCAACACTTCGCAAAAATTTCTCAAGCCAAGCAATACATGAAAATGTAGGGCATTCTACACCGTCAGTTCAAAAGCGAAAGTTGTCTCACATATGTACCAACATCAGTCGGTGTACACGCCCCTAAAATGCATTTTGTAAGCTAATCTCATTTATTTTTTCCACTCATTAGCTACCATTTTAAGCTGTACAAGCACAACGGCAAAAAGCAGTAAAATCTTAGACGCTGCCAACCATTTACCATCGAAGCCAGCAGCGTGACTTTGTGCAGCGCCCAACTGGATTGCCTTGAAATGAGCCAGTCTCTAACGAAGCACAGCCAGCAGTCATGTCATGAGAAATAAATACAAGAAACAGCAAAGGTGCCTAATAACTGAAGGAAACTATTTAGATAGTCAGACAGCAAAACTGGGGGATTGAAAAAAAAATGCAAGCCACAGCAAATGGAGAATTGTGCAATAAATAATTGATGCAAGCGCAATTTAAGTTGCTTTGAGTGCTGTAGTGGAGACGTTTGAATTACAGTTCCCATAAAATGTTGCGCATACGAACCGTAGCCCGCGCATATGTATGTACGAATGTAGTATGGACTAATTCACCACAGCTGGTAGAGTCGGCCATTAGAGCCATACTAACTGCATATATGTATACATAGCTGGTGATTCAGCAATATTAAAAAAAAAAATATAAAAATTCTGCTGATTTTGCTGAACTTACCGGAAAAATTACTGGACTAGTTTCCTTTCGAATTTTCGGCAGGCCAAGCACGCTGCTGCATGGAGCACACACTGCGGCTGCATGTGGGGGGGTATTGCTGCCACCCACACACACACCCACTTTTGCACTGCTATGTACATACATATGTATGTATGTATTTGTATTCTACAACTGTTGCAATAGCCACGCTGAGCTGAGCATTCCGTTTTTACAACGTGACTTTAGTGCGCTTCAGCCGATTTGCTATCGTATTTCCATGGCGCGCCGCCTGGCGTATGCTAATAAAGCCGCTTATATTTTTTACGCTTTTATTTGTTTTTTGTTTTTTTTTCAGTTAAGCATAATCGTGCAATGCAGCTGCGCGCATGCCCATGTTCGTATAGAATTACACACAAATCAGTAATCATAATAAATGCAAGCCTTTGCACCGCAATTTCCACCTATGGTATCTTAAACTTTACTTTCAGTATTTGATTTTTGTTGTTATCGGCCTTTTATTAAGAGTTAATTGTAATGCAAGCTACAGCTGTTTCAGAGCAACTGGTGGTTTAGGCTTGCTGCCGCTAACGATGGTTAAGTTCGTGAATCAGGCAACTTGCGCGCGCGAGTGTGTGGCAGTGCGTTTGCCGGCTTTTTTTTTTAAATTATTATTTATTTATTTAAGTATGTATGCATATATTTATTAATTAGTGGCCAGTGACTCTGACAGCTGATAGTGACAGTAATTAGTGCGGTTATTTGCTGCTTAATTATGCGTCAATCAATGTTCGGCAGATGATGGCCTTAACATATTTGACATTGACATTGGCGACCATTGACATTGGATACCAAACATCATGTAAATTTAAAATATATATGTATATGTAAGAATGTTGTTTCATTTGACATGATAAAATATGTACATATGTATGTACATATACATATATTTCTTCTTAAGTATGGATAACCTTGTGCTACGAAACAAGCAAAATTATCTTGAATGCAGTTTCTAGGAATTCCGTTACAAGAGTCACGCTCGTTTTTAAAAAGTATTTGTTATTCACTCTAATCAATGGCATTCTTATCACCGCAGATAGGGGAAGTAGCTGAAGCGCAAATAGTAGAATACATCCAGTCAGCTTCATCTAAATGAGACAATTAGTAAAAAAAGAAACGAAAGCCAAACTTAACCACCACGCCGATATCAGATGTGGATGTTAGAAGTAACCCGCCGCACAGTGCGGCCAAAACTGAAAATAAAGTTTCTATATAGGACTTTTTCATCATTAAGTTGGCTAAAGGGATCCTCTAAGAAGCGAAAACCGTACCCAGTAACGGCGTGTACCCCAAGTCCCCTCTTTATTTTCAGTCGGAATGTGGTCTTCGCCCAAGCACAACGTTATGACAGATTTAAAGGGTAAAGTTATAAACGTGTAAAAGTATTTTGAGTAAAGAAACTCAAACAAAACCAAATGGAATCAATGTCTGAAGGATAATAAAAAACGTAAAAAACAATTGAACAAAAGAAATTTTTTAGAAGTAGAAATATAATGGTATTTTTTACAAAATTTGAGTTTTTTCGAAATTTCCTTTTTAATTAAATTCTAGCTTAACAAAGTGCGGGTTTCAAGTGGAAGGTGTCCCGCATTTTTTTCAATACGAAATATATTCGAAATGGAGGAAAATAATAACACCATCGGCAAAAAAATAATATATTAAAAATTAACGCGAATTCTTAGCCACTGGAAACTTGCACTTTATTGATCTAGAGTTTAATGGGCCATAAAACTGCATACTTAGAATTGTTTTTAGAAGTTCTTAATAAAAAGTTTGCTGTTGTAAAATTTCTCTAATTTTTCTACAAAGTTTGAAATTTAGATTTATGGCCTTATTCATAAAAAATAAAGTAGGTTTAAAGAGCTTTATAAATTGACGTTTTCATACATTTTTCAATTTATAAACCTTTTATAAAGCTACTCTATTTTTTATGAATAAGGCCATTAAACTATATTCACATTACAGCACAAATTACTTTGTTTCGATCAAATTACTTCACATAAATCAAGTAAGTTCACATTTTGTTTGATAATTTGTATAGCGCGTATACGTACGAGTAAGTGGCTTGTATTTGATTTCAAAAAACAAATGGTTGCATACTTTTAGGCATTTTTTTTTTAATTTCCTCAACAATGGGGGCTAAAATAAATGAAAATTTTTTTTTCTTCATTTTGTCAGATTTTAACAAGCGAAATTACTTGATTTTAGCATGGTTTGCTTATAAATTACAAAAATGCCGTAAATTACGATAATGTGAACATGCTTTTAGATGGTTTTTGTGTATTTTTTTTAAATATTAAAAATTAAACAAAAAATCAAAAATAGTTAACATTTATCAAAATATCGTGTTCCTATTATTTTTCACATGACTGTATGTAAAAAGGAAATGATAAAAAAATTAAACTTTATTCCCAACGACTCTGTTAAACAAAATCTACAAATCTCAGCTTTAAGTTCCGCATTCAACAATAATTTAAAAAAAAAGCTTAACTGATATTTCTATACATACACATATATGTATGTGGCCATTCCAGACCAATTCGGGCACCATTTGGCTTTGCATTTTCGATTTGTTATAATTTGTTATGTTATAGTATTAATTGAGTGAGGGCTTCCTGATTTTCTACACTTTTTATCCAACCGATTTCAAGATTTGGATTTTTGCAAAAAAAGAAACACTCAAATTTTTTAACAATAGATTGGCGCTTAAAAAATATGTTAGTGTTTGGCCGAGCTTCTCCTCCGATTTCTGGCGTGCGCCTTGATGTTGTCACATGACGATTGCATTTTTATGAGAAGCTATTTTTAATAGTAAAAATACACTCGGAGTATTATTGTACAATTTTTAAGTTGATTCCAACAAAACATGTACTGATTATTGATTTGCTTGAAAATATTTTCTAAAACACTTGCACTCAGTCCGATAATGGGATAACAATGGGAATTTTTTTTTTTAGTCGAATTTTCAAATTAATGAAAAACTAATTAAATTTTGACCAACTTAATGCCAAGAACTCTGACTGCGTCAAATCAAATGCATCAATCAAAATTAAATCGTGGTATTCGCTCTTTTATGTATTCGTTGTATCTTGTGTAAGTGAATGAACACTAACTAATACAACTAATGATTTTTTTTTTGTATGAAATGTGAGCAGGATATAATGTTACCCATACGCCATGGCCGAATATCCAAACGTTTGATTAAACTTTAAGGTAAACGAAAGCAATCAACTCGCGAAAGTAATTGATCGTAGCAATTATGCATTTAATTTCTTCCTCTACAATATAATCTTTTTTGATTAAAGCATTTGATTTGACGCAGTCAGGGTTCTTTACGTTGACGAAATTTGTTAATTTTTCATTAACTTAAAAATTAAAAAAAAAAAAAAAATGATCCCATTGTTATCCCATTATGGGATTAGGATTACGAGTTGCAGAATGAGTGACAGTTTTTAGAAAAAATGCATAATGTTAAGGAATTTGCTAAATGGAAAAAATTCCGTAGTTTTTGTTTAATTTTAAAATGTAAGTACAGTAGAATCTCGAAAAAGTTAACTGAAATGTCCCAAGGGTAATGAACTTTTTCGAATTATTAACTTTTCTAAGCGCTTTTCAAAATTTTAATAAAGATAATAATAAACATAGTTTTTAGGAAAAAACACGCTAAATTTATTTCAATGACTTAGTTTTCATCATTACGAAAAATAAACTTGGATTTAATTTGACTTTTTCTTTTTTGTTGACATTTTGTAAACCCACAAACAGTACACAACTCACAAATTAATTTGAAATTCAGAAAAATGTATAAGCTCAGAAAAGTTAACTTTTTAGAGCGTTACATGAACACTGCAATTCGGTTAACCTAGCCGAGCGATTAACTTTTTCGCGATTCTACTGTACTTTAGGGTGGTCCAAAAATGCATGCATGAAGTGTAAAATGTTAAGCTCCCACCGTCTAGGATTTTTCCAAATGGAAAAAATACCAGTATTTTTTTATTAAAAAAGAATTTACTTAGAACTGCCTCAAAGCCCACAAAGTTTTCTATGCACATATTTTAAAGGGGGGAAAACACTTTTTCGTAAAAATGTTATAGAATTCTCGAAAATCAATATTTTTCGATAAGAAAACTCTTTTTTTTTTCTTTGGGAGACTTCCAATAACAATACCCAATTAACTTCTTTAACAAATTTTTAATTTATACCATTTCTACCAAAAGGTGTTTTTCGCCTATATAAAATACATAGAAAACTCTATGGGCTTTGAGGAAGTTGTAAATATCATTTTTTTTAACAATATACGGATTTTTTTTATTCCATTTAAAAGAATCCTAGGGCGTAAGAGCTTAACATTTTAGACTTGTTTTTTTTTTTACCACCCTAATGTATGTAAACAAAAACACTTGGAAACCAGTTACACATTGGAAACAAAGTATTGCTAATATATTAGCATACATATATGTATACAAACAAAAAGGCGCACACATATGTATGTACATACATACATACATACACGAACACTGTAACAGGATTTAAATAAATTTTAGCTTAGAAAATCCAAATAACTTGTTTTACACAATCACTTATTCGTGATTATACATACATATGTACGGAATTGTTTATTGCTTTTGATTGCTAAATTATAGTGTGTACAAACATATACCACCTTTTCTGCAAGAATGTCATAATACGAAAACACGATACACGTAAGATCAGCTAATTAAGCCAGCAACATTTTGGTAAATTTTGGCTATTTGGCTTTCGTTTATTTAATGTTTATTATTTTTTTATAAAAGTCTAGCTCTTTATATAACAAACACCATATAAATCCAGATTTCAAACTTTGTGCAAGAATTATGAAAAATCTGCAAAGTTTCAGCTAAATTTTCAACTTTTTATTCAGATTTTTTTAGAATTTTTTTTGAGCATGCAGTTAAGTAATTTATTAAATTCTAGGGTAATAATGGGCAATTTTTTTTTCTGACTGCATTACATACAAAATAAATTCGATAATTTTTTTTTGTATGGAAAAAAATGCATCATGAAGTCAGAAAAAAAACATTAAAAATCAACGCAACTTAAGACATTATTACCCTAGAATTTAATGGGGAATGAAACTGTATACTTAAAAAAAATCTAAAAAATCTGAATACAAAAATTTAAAATCTAGCTAAAACTTTGCAGATTTTTCGAAACTTTTGCACAAAGTTTGAAATCTGAATTTATGTAGTGTTTGTTATATAATGAGCTAGATTTTTATTGAAAAATAATAAACAATAAATAAACAAAAGAAAAATAGCCAAAATTGATCAAAATGTTGCTGGCTTAATTAGCTGATCACAAGTGTATGTACGTACAAAGCGATGTTAAATAAAAGCTTGTAATAAATGAGCGATATGTATGTATTCATTTCAAATGTTCAACGAAGTAGGGGCGGCACTCCGCCACCAAAAAAATAATAATTTCAAAGTAAATCAAGCGAAAATTTCCGTGGAAAATTAGGATTTTGCGAACAAATTTAATTGACTTCCGAAAAATTCACTCACTTACATAAGTATCTACATATTTTTGCTAATTAAAATATAAAAATATTACACATATGTGTGTACATTAGGGTGGTCCAAAAACAGTAAAGTCGGAATTGTAATGCTCTCACTAACTACTATATTCTATACCATTTCTACGAAAAGTCGTTTTTCCCCATATAAAAGACATGGACAACTTTGGGTGCTTTGGGCGACCTCTAAATATTTTTGATTTCAAAATAAAAAAATAAGGGAACATATTTTTCCGTATAGACTTTACTACAAAGAAAATGCCGTCCCAATTTTTTTATTTTGTTCCAATAGCCCAATATAAAATCTGTAAAAATGTACCAACCGTGTGAAACTGCCTTTATGTCTTCTCTTAATAATTATGTACATCATTTATGGGACTTTTATTGAAATGAACCTTCTTAATCGAGCTCGGAGATTTAAAGCCACGATTGTTCATGTCATCGAATCTGTATCGTTCGTCCGATTTTCAAAAGGGCTTTGCTTTTACGTGATTTTAGTTTTTTGAAAAGGGTGTCACATGCTAGAATATCAAATTCAAATAATTGCATTCGGAGAAGTTTACGTAAAATGCCGAGAAATCGGCTATAAGTGTACCAATTCTATTAAAATAAAATCATTTTCGTCTTGAACTAAATTTCCCGAGATACGAGAAAAATAAAAGTCCCGTATAATGAATATGAAAAGACGTAAATCGTTTCCGCCTTGAAATTAATATAATTATTAAGAGAAGGCGTAAATAATTTCCATTTGAAAATAATCGTCCTGCGAGACGAAAAAAGATATTTCACGTTAATATTTATAATACAAAGACGAAAGAACCGTATCTTAAAACAATGCTACTTTTTTGATCCTAAGTATTAAAATAATGTTTTTGGATGTCTGTTTTAAAGCCGTTTATCTCGAGTGTTGCTTTTTTGAGTTATCACAGGATTGCAGTAAATGAGTGATACATGTACATAATAAGGATTATTTAGAAATCGCTAAAGCAGAAGGTATCTAAAATATGAACACTGCCGGAACAAAGTATTGGCACAGGAAATTTTTCACAATATATGCAACAATTTTTATTCTAATATTTTTCCGCAAATTTTGTATAAAAATATGGTTCATTCAACAACAAAAAACATAAAAATAAAATTCCTAAGCTTTGTGCAAAACTCGCGAAAATTCAGCAAATTTTCATCAAAATTTTCAACTTTTTAATCAGATCATTTAGAATTTTTTTGAGTATGCAGTTTTGCTGCTCATTAAATTCTTGTAAAAAAGTGCAAGTTCGGAGTTAGTAAAAAATCGCGTTGATTTTTGAGAATTTTTTTGTTGACGGTGTTGGCATTTTTTCCATATAAAGTATTTTCGAAAAACATTTTTTGTATGGAAGAAATTGCGTGAAAAAACTTGCACTTTATTATAAAAAAATTGATTGTGCTACAATTCTCTATACTAAAAAAAAATTCTAAAAAATCAGATTAAAAAGTTGAAAATTTTCATGAAAATTTGCTGAATTTTCGCGAGTTTTGCACAGAGGTTAGGAACTATACTTTTATGTTTTTTGTTGTAGAATGAACAATATTTTTATACGAAATTAGCGGAAAAATATTAGAATGAAAATTTTTGCATTGTGAAAAATTTGCAGTGTATGTACGTTCGTCATTGTAAATAGTAGACAGCTCTTCTTGTAAGAAAATTGCCGCTCAAGATCTTTGGCAAGTCGTTCAATGTAATGACTTCTGCATTGTATGCCTTCTTACATTATCAGCTTCGAAAAAGTTTAAATGAACTACCTTTTCGGGTTTATTTTCTGTAATAATTTATTTATCACTCAGCTATTTTAAGCTTGCGTTTCCCACCGCAAGCCACAGAGTTTGTTATAAAAGTGCAAATATAAGTAGTCAGCAGCATATGTGCGGTTGCAAACGATAATTGACACAGCGCTTATGCGAATTCCGCCTGACAGAGAAACTGGTTGTTGATTAGCAACAATGTGATTTTACTCCCAACGAAACGCTCCATGCCACGACACGTTGCTGTGTATTTCTAGCTTTTTGCATACCTGCACGGTAAGTAAATAAGCAGATTGCAACGCTGAAACGCTTCGCTTTTCTGCGTGACTGCCTTGCTGGCTGATGAGTTACATCATTCGAAAAACCAACCTATCCACGAAGATGGCATTGATGGAATTGTGTTGACTGTAGACACCAAATCATTAAAACATATAAAATCGACAACAGAAATATTTATGAGCGGTAAATGAACAAAACAAAACTAAAATAGCTTATGGCGTATATCTATAAACCTCCTAGTATTAATAGCTGTAAAATGCGATAAGCGCTGCTGATAATAGTACATAAGTAGTTTGTAATGATAAAATCACAGATAAAACGAGTGGTGTGCAACTTACCGCTTTTGCCCCGCTATCACCGCTGGAAGACGAATAGGGAGACACAGCTGCTGATGGCTGTGCCAGCTAATGTCCAGTTGGCTCAATTAGGTCGCTGTTGGTTTCTGCAGCAGTCGAATGTACTTTGTTGGAATGTGTTCAGCAGCTTATTTAATCCAATTAAATTTTCTCAGATGTTCAAGTAGCGCTGATTTTCATTTGCTAGCGATTTTTATTTTTTCATGCAGCGTTCGCACTATGCACCGATTTTACTTTTGGCTCCAAAGCCCTTATCTCTTTCGTGTCACTTTGTCATTAAGCGGACATACATATACGCTTGGCACTGCATCAAATTTTGCACCCTAGGGGATTTTTTCGATAATTCCAACAAAAAATGCTTATTTAGCTCTTTTAACAAAATAATTAAAGTTTTAGCTACAATGGAAAACTCACATAACCAACCACTTGAAAGCTTTTCGAACAATTGACAACTCTGCCGCGCTAGGCTCGCTCCACAAACTACGCAGCAGCGAAAGCGACAGCTGACAGCAACGAATCAGCGTGGAAATTGTCAATAACTAACAAAATTGGTGAATAACATTTTCACCTCAAGCCAAATTGAGATTGCCCAGTAAACAGAGTCAAATAAATTTAAAGAAGGAGAACTTGGATAGCGAATTTGTACATTTAACTTATCTTACAGCCCTAATCGTGTAATGTCACAGCCGTCAAGTGTCATTATCGTGTCATCAACTGTAGTCATAAGTAAAGCTCGTTTTATTTGCCAATTGTGGCGAAAGTTTCTCTGTAGTGAAACATCTGTTCTTTGTTTACAATTGAATTATTCTTTTTGACTGCCACTGCAACAGACTGGATTTCTTTTAAACAAAATACACCGAAATGGATAACTTTTCGGTGTCCATCCTAGTTTTATCGATTGTTTTTGCGAAAGAGAGGAGAAATGCCAAATGTAAAAGTAAACAAAAATGTACGCTAGCAAGTAAAAGAGGTTTGTAAAGGTATTTTTAATAAAATGTTAAGTTAAAATATATTTATATTGCTTATTATAGCAGAAAAACGTGATCACGGTGGCACAGAGAAGAAACATAAATTTTCCTTGAGATGTGAGAATAACAAGCACAACAAATTTGACGGCGAATAATCTGAGATTTGCCTGTGTAAACGGGGTGATTAAAAAACGAGCTTTGATTGAGATAATATTGATATGTGACCATATTAATACAAATTTGTAACTTTTTTCGGCAAAATTAATAAAATTTAAAATATTAACATGTGTTTTAGCGTTGTCACGTACTCAATAGGTCACCACAAAAATAATAGCAATTGTCAGCGTTAGAGCTTTCAAATTGCCCTCTGTACACCTAAACGTGACAATTGATTATAAGCATGACAATAGTTATAGCAGAGAGTTTTGTCATTGCACGCAAATAGGGCTGTTAAAATAAAGGTATTTTAAAAGAAAATGTGTGTTTCAAATAAACTTTATAAGAGTGTATAATACATAATCAAATAATTTTTGTAGGGAAATTTTTTATTTGAAATTGAAGGTTTATAAAATATGTAGGTGTACTGGTTAAATAAGTTGCGTTCCAGATGCTTCACGATTTGCAGGTTTTTACAGGTAGTCGTTCCAGGTGACCACCTCCCATAAGGTTTATTAATGGAGAAAACAGCTGTTCCTGCAAATCGTGAATATCGTGAAGCATCTGGAACGCAACTATAGTGATGAAAAAAACTTGGTTTGATGAAATACACTTCGCCAGTTGTTGGCTGGAAAAAGTTGCCATTCAGAGTTTATACACCTTCTCTTCTCTTCGTTTTCTATTGCGTACATCATGTGGAAGAAAATGTCAAAATCATTTTGTTTTTGTTGTTTGTGTGGGAAAGCGTACGCAGTATAAAAACAGAAACTCGTGGTCGTCCAAAATAGCAGTTTGGTAATTTCTCATTTTTTTCAATTAAATAAAAAGCTTTAAACTAATTAGAAATTTTACCTCCAATTTAGCTTCCACACTTCGCATTTCAAATTAGTTCCGTGCAACTGTAATCTTCAAAAGAGCTGCATCAAAATGGGTATGGTACAGAAGCGCAAGAAAATGCACTCCGGTGACACGCACCTACGTCGCCGTTGGCGTGTGCGCAGTCGGCGACGTGATCTCGACCAAATTGACGACGATTTGCGTACACAATCAGCAGAGCTCATCAATCAACCGGTGGATCTCGATCAGCCTGGATTCGCGCAATTCTACTGTGTACACTGTGCCAAATACTTCATCGACGATCATGCAATGCAAGCACATTTTCGCACCAAAGTGCACAAACGTCGTATGAAGGCGTTAGAATTGGAGCCATACACGGTGGAGGAAGCTGAACGTGCTGCCGGACAGGGTAGCTACAAAGCTCCAAAAAAACGGGTAATGGAAACACAACCCACAAAAGAGCAGGTCAAAAAGGGAAAACGCATACGGGTCGATGAAAAATTGGAGGAAGATAAAGTGCCTAAAACTAAGCGAAAAGTTGAGAAAATGCAATCATAGGTGGAGGAAATGGAAATACTCCTTTTTGGGACTAAGGAATGATACTAACAAAATATGTATCATTTCATTTGTAAAATGTAAAAACTGTTAATAAAAACGTGCGTTAGATTTAAAATTGCCGGAATATTACTTTAACCTTTTTTCAAGCAACGCGAGAATAATCGCACTTGGTAATAATTGGTTGAAAAATGTAAATGTTTAATATGTAGGCCAAAGTATTTCTACGCAAAGTACTAGGAATAGAATCTCAGCTAAGGTGCGCTAATAAAAGAAGGAAAAAGAGCATCATTTGGGGGAGGTGGTGCTCCAAGAGGAACTGTTTCGATAGCAGAGGATATTCAGCTCACGCCGTCTTTAGTTGCTTCTACATCACAAGGTGCCGATAAATATTGGTGATTTAGATTCAATGATGGTTGTCTTCAGCTCCAGGTATGTTAATGTTGGTGGCAGTTCCTACAGAGGGTTTTTATTAGCCAGGATTATTATTGGCCCTGTCAAGCCAAGGCATCAGTCTCTTTTATTTCCAAACTGTAATTGATAGGGATGCCTTATTTGCACAACTATGTTCCAATTCGGCATTTATCCATGGATGCGTATGTTGGATATTTCCATCAATAATAGTTTAAAAATGAAAGCTAAATATAGGTTTCAAAATACTATCTCTACTCAGAAGCATATCGTCCTTTAAAGCGCAAACCCGCGTATCCGTGGATCTGCAAAACCTCGTAGCAGACATTTGTGCCAAAAATTAAATTTTCTCACCGGAAACTCCTGGCATCAAGCCTTATCCATTCGTATCAAAATATCGATATTTAGAGATTTAAAGTAGAGATAATTGGAGTTAAAGAGAGTACCGTTGTGAAATAAGACATTTTTTGCTCTCTCCAGGTAAAATTTGGGTAGCCTCCCATACGAGGTTTTGCTTATCTTGATATGCGGCATTGTACTTTAAACGACGAATGTATGTACATATGTACATATATAGTACAGATGCGTATCGATGCCGTCTAATAAAGCAAAATATAACAAAAATACATATGCTACGAACTATGAAACAAAACCTCTAAGTTTTTGTAGTTCAACAAATAATTTTAATTTCAATTAGTACGTTCTATATTAAATTATCAATTCTAAATCACACGACATACACAAAATTACACACAAATATACATTTCTAATCTAATAATTTTGTTTTAATATTGCACAGTAAACTGTAAAAAAAATCATAAAAAGAAAATCTAAATACATATTTGTAACGTTTACCCTTTTATTTGCTGTAATAATACTAAATAAATTATAAGTAACTAAAAATTATGTGTAAGCGCAAATTTTCAACAAAAAAGAAAAAAAAAACAAATGAAAGCATAATCATCAAATAAAGCGTGTAATTTACAATTTAACTGGGTACTTTTCGAAATGATGCCACTTTCCGTAGTGGCTAGCTGCCGGCTAAGGAGTTCGGTCACTGGGTCCCTTTGCTCTCTTCTTAGTAATCATCGCATTTTTGCATGATTTTGAAAAATATATTTTATACTAGTATATTACATAAAAACACTACTACGCTATGATTCACAATATTTCCAAACGCATTTGTAAAATTTTTACAGACATCATCCTTCGATTTAGACTGGGCCAAAACGATTGCTATTAGTTTCTAATCATAATAAATACATCAGAATACGAAATGATCGTCGTACAATTTAACAAGGCGATTTGGGGTCCGGTAACTGCACAAACACAGGCACATGCGCGCCTATACTGCGCTGACCGGTATTCATGATTTACTACGTATGACTGAGGTCCACAAACAATCTCAACAATTTGCAACTCGCAGACAATTAACGAACATTTTGGAGGGCTGTCTAACTTGCAGTTTCTTTAGGTTTCTCTCTCCCCTTCCCCCCACATTTGCCACGTCATTTGCGCAAACTTCAAGGTTCTACTTTATCACGTGCACCCTTCTTCTGTGTGCTCTCTATGGAGATAGCCGTTCTATTTACATTATTATTATTATTATTATTGATGTTACTAGTAACACTTGAACTCTGGCTGCTGCTGGTGGTGGCCATTTCACTGAAGAAGGGATGTTTGAGCGCCTCATCAGCGGTGATGCGTTGATGTGGATTCACTTCGAGCAGTTTGTACAGCAAATCGTAGGCGCTTGCGGGGAAAGGGTCATCGCCGTCCAGCGGTTCGGTGTTGTAGTTGGTTTCCGTGCACAAGCAGTTGAAGTAGAATTGATCACAGTTGCGACACACTTCACAGGTACCATCCGGCCGCTGATACTTCTTCAGCAGCTCTGGTGAGCTGAATTTCACGCGATTTCGAAAGCGCACACACAGCTTGCGTAGGTCCAGCGGCCGCGTCTTTTGGCTCAGCGTCACCAAGCGGTCGAGTATGAAGGCGGTCTTACGTATGGTCTTGTCGCCGAATATGGTGACCATCTCAGCAAGCGCCACAAAGTCGTTCGGCGCCTTGAAAAACGGGTACACCGATGACAGTATGGAGAGGAATATGACGCCCGCAGCCCAAATGTCAACCGCAGTGGTCTGATCGGCATACTTCAGTAGCACTTCAGGCGGCCGATAGCCGGGCGTGCCGGCGCGTGATGCGTGCATCTCTTTTTTGACGAGGCAGATGTTGCAGACCTGCGGATTGCCATAGCACACGCACTTCGGGCCGTTGGTGACGCTCATATTGCGATTGGTGTTGTATTTGTTGGCCAAGCAGCTCTCCATGCACTGTGCTGCGCCGGCATTCGAGCCGGTGGCTGCAGCATCCTGTGCGGCACTGTTGGGACTGCGCATGCCGCCTCCGCTTTGACGCAATTTCTGCTGCAGGCGGGTGCTTGCCGAGCTTCCGAGTATGGCGGACTTTACCTGCCGTCCTAGCTGCGCCTCGCAAATGCCATTATCGCCGGCGTTGTTGTTGTGGTTGGTCGCGTTCGTGCCGCTTCCCATTGCTAGGTTGGAAACCGCGCCCAAAGCGCTAGTCTTGTTGCCGCCCGTCGCAGTGATCTCGTTCAATTGCTTCAGTGGCATCTTGAATGGCGAACCGCCAACTATGCAGCTGTTGGCGACACGCGCATTGGGCGTCGCATTTGCGGTAAATTCCTGATCGCCATGTGGCCCGGTGCAACGCGGACGCTTTGATCCGCCATAAGCGTCACCAGCCGCCACGCTGCCATTCGAATCGGCCGTTCTGTTGGACGCCGAGTCTTCGCCGTCGCGCGGACGCTTGCCTTCCGAGCCCATCGCCAATGAGAGCGGCTGTTCACAGCCCCCTTCCAGCGTGTTCGCCACATGAGATGTGGGCACCTGTTGCGCCAGGCCGAAGTCTACCAGCAGGAATTGGCGCTTGCGTCGGTTGTACAAAAAGTTGCTAGGCTTCACGTCGCGGTGAATGACATTGAATTTGTGGACGTGCCGCAGGGCGATCAGCAAATTCCGCATGTAGTGCTGCAACTCGGACAGCTCCATTTTGTTGAAGAAGTCGTGAAAACGATCGTGTTGCATGTACGGCATGATAAAGGCCACCGATTCGTTGTAGCGTATGCAGCAGTTGATGCCGACGACATTGTCGGTGCCGCTGAAAAGAGAAACGGGAAAATGTGAGTGATGATATGTGATAGGCTTAAATGAGATATAATGCAGAACTGTACTCTCAAGAAATTGTAAACCTGGCGTCTATATGTATGTACATATGTACATGGAGCGCTGGTATAGATAAAATTTTGTTGCTAGGTAGAAATGGCTGAAAATTCTTGAAATCGAACGATAACCACGCCCACATCCCATATAACGGTAATTTGGAAAAGTACGATACCTTCTATAAATCAGTAACTACTAATTCATTTAAAATTGATGTTTGCAATAATTCTTTAGCATTAAATAGATTTATGAAAAATTTTGGATATGAAACAAGTTTTAATTGTTTAAAATTTAATAAATATACATATGATGTATAAAAAGAATGAATAAAGAAAATGTGAAAAAACTGGGATTTTAGCGAAAGTATAGGTGCTTTTAAAATTTTTCATGCGTTTTTTACTATAAATTTCATAAAAATATGGTTCATTCTACAACAAAAAAAAACATAAAAAAAATAATAATAATAAATAAAAATAATAATTTCTAAACTTTGCGCAGAATTTCCTAAAATTTAATAAATTTTCATGCAAATTTTAAACTTTTTAATCCGATTTTTTGAGTTCTTGAGTTTTGCAGCCCATTAAATTCTAGTATAAAAAATGCAAGTTTGAAGTTAGTCGAAAATTGCTTTGATTTTTGAGATTTTTTTGAAGGTGTTTAGCATTTTTCCACACACAGTATTTTCGAACATTTATTTTTAAAGGAAGAGACTGCCTGAAAAAATTGTCAAAAATCCACGGTAAGTCCTAGATACTTCAAATTTCCACTTTATTGCAATAAAATGTATTGCGCTACAAATCTGCATACTCAAAGGAATTCTAAAAAATCTGGTTAAAAAGTTGAAAATTTGCATGAATATTTATTGAATTTTCCCGAGTTTCGCAAAAAGTTTAGAAATTATATTTTTAATGTTTTTTGATGTAGTATGAAGCATAGTTTATAAAAAAATTGCGGAAAAACGATAGAATAGAAATCCGCACCCACCATTTTGCCCAAAAGATGGTCTGAATGTGGCTGCTGTATTTCCAGGAGTGACCCAGCTGGTCAGCTTCTGTTCTATGAAGCTATCCTAAAATTGCTTTCACTGAGTGAGAAAATTAAGAAAATTTATTTCGGTGGCTACAACAATAATAAGAGAAACATAAAAAAAGATAAAACATTCCTAGTGAATTAAAAGACGTGCAGAAATAAAGGTACCTATTTGAAAAAGTTTTGTTTTAAAAACAACATTAAAACTATTAGTTTTTTCATAAATTTTATTAAAACTATTAATTTTTTCTCATACATTTCAAATTTATTTACTAAAAAAAAAACAATTTTTCTCCTTGAACCACAAATCGTTAAACCCGCCATAGAAAATGGATTGATTAAATATTAACAGCAAAGTGCGTCAAGCGAAATAATTTACAACAAAAAATTCAATTCACTGAAAAGCTCAAAAAATTTATATTGGCAATTATCATCGACAGAAAGACGAGAAAGTGTTCGCGCTGTTATTTACGTAAATAAAAATTCGTTGAATAAAATTAAACCCAACAAAAAAAGCAACACAACGAAGCCTGAGCGAGTGACTGGCAGCTCATAGAGGAAGCGTCAGCGGACGTCATGCCGTTCCCGCACCCGCCCAAGCGCCTCATTCAAAAACATGCGCCTCACTGACGTTGTAGGGATGCATGTATGAACATATGTATGTAACAGCTCCACATACATCTTTCATATGTATGTATGTAAATATAAAAAATAAATAAAGCAATCTTGAACTTTATTCACGTATGTAAGTATAAGCGCCTGCCGTGTGATATGCAGCTGTGGGTGAGTTGTTTAGCAGTTGGGGTCGCCCCATTCCGCCCATCATTGCACTTGGAACAAGTGTGTAGCCGCTTAAAAATGAGATCTGAAATGAATTGTTGACATTTGAAAGCGTAAAACACGCCACTCACTAGCGCACCTTAGACGCTGTGCAGTCTGATGGTTAACGGCACACTTTGGCTGCCGACCTACCACCCCTAGGTAGGCAGAAAGTCAGACCGACAGCCAACCTTTCATCACGTCGCACTGAAAGCGGAATATAAATAAATTTGCTTGTGACGTACATACGTCGTCGATACGCTGTGACGTTCCGTCCACTTTTAGAAGCAGCTATCAAAGATGAATAAAGCGACAAAAAGAGGAAAGAATAAAACAGAGGCAACAAAATAGTCACAAAGCAAAGTGGAATCTAATCAACTAGTATATGTACATGCAATGAGCGATAGTGCACGCTTTGCCACGCACACACCGCGCGCGTTAAGCACTACCCCAACCAGCCGGCCATGCGAAAGACGAGAGGGAAGAGCCAGACATGGTAATGAGACGCTATATTGATCTGGAAGTATATTACAGCAGGAACAGCAACAACTGCCACTTTGCTGGCGTACAATTGCCTTCAACGGCGGAGCGAAGGTGAAGGTTACACCGACCACAATACAGATACCGATACAGGCACAAACCAGACGGCAATTGTATGTTGATATTTACGCAAAGTGCTTACGAGCCGACAACGACGAAGCCAGCAGCAACGTCTGCAATGTTAATTGTGCTCAAGTGCTCGTACGTCAGTGGCGATCGATTGACCGTGTAGTCACCACCTTGAAGGAAAAATTGGTGCAATTACCCGAAAAATACAATCTTAGGTCTAGGAGCTTTGTATCTAGACCAAAGATAGTCCAAAAATTTAAATAAATGTAATGAAAAACAGGTGAATTGTGCAAAAAATGCATAAAGTATGAGTTTTGATCTAAAACTGGTTACAATGTCATGCAAAAGCGGACAATGGGTAAAATTAACCATTTACTGATATGTAGGCATTTAGTCAACGAAGTTATATGTACGACGCTGGCATGTAGAGAGAGCATCCGCTTAAAAAATCAGAGAACCCCGGTTCGCATCGCAGCTGGGGCAAGTTTAATTTTTTATTTTATTTTATTTTATTTTGTTATCTAAAATTGGTTACAATGTAATGCTGAAGCAGACAATTGGACGCAGCCCGCTTTCTCGGCCTCAGGCTCACAGAGTCGGAGGATGAAGACGACGACACATGACAAATCTGGGGGGTTGAGCACTGCTGCTACAACAACAACAACAACCGAGCCTAGGGCATTCAATGTTAAATGTAAATAGAATTTTACATGTGCTTGGACTAAACTTTGGACTACTTACAATCTCCTGCCGTCTATTCCGAGATCCTACAGGGCAGCAACAGCACAAACACAATCACCCTCAATTCGGCTCTAATTGCGGTGGGCGGTGTGTGCACGTGCTCGTGGACGACGCAACGGGGTGGAAAGGTTGGCTGTTGCTCTTTTAACATGCGCATTTAGAAAATAGTTTGATGTTGACGTTAATTCGCATTGAATGAGTGCTGCTGAAAGCCGGCCGCCACCAGTGGTTACAGCCCCAGACCCAGTACGAATGCACAGTATACTCAGTGGGTACATTTGTAAGCAGATGTTAATCTACGCACATTCGCAGAAGCATGCACGTACATACAGTCCATCAATTAAGTTTAGGTACATCGATTTTTATGCAATACGGGCAACTGTTGGTTGTTGCTCTTTTAATTATATTATTTTTCCCAATTTTTTTTATAAAAATATGGTTGATTCTATGACCAAGGCCATAAAAATTATAGCTCCAAACCTTGTACCAAATTAAAGAAAATTCTGCCAATTTCCATCAAAATATTACACTTTTTAATTACACTCTTAAAAAAAAAAACTGAGTATGCACTATTCAAGCCCATTCAATTTTAGGGCAATAATGTATGTACAAGTCTGAGGTAGCTAGGGCTTACCAATGATTTTTTGCAATTTTTTTTTTGTTGAATGTGTTCATTTTCTCCATATAATAATAAAATCGAAAATTTTTTATGTAGAGAAAATGAGCGACTCCTTTAACAAAAAAAATGTGTCAAAAATCATTGGTAAGTCCTAGCTACCTCAGACTTGTATGTACATTATTGCACTAAAATTGCATGGGCTACAAAATCAACTGCATACTCAACTTTTTTCAAAAGAGTGTAATTAAAAAGTGCTATATTTTAATGAAAATTCGCAGAATTTACTTTAATTTTGCCTAAGGTTTGGAGCTCTGATTTTAGGGATTTATGTTGTAGAATTATAAAAAAGTTGCGATAAATAAAATAACTAGAAAAGAGTTGCCCGTATTGCAAAAAAATCGATGTACCTAAACTTTATTGATTGACTGTCCTATATACATATGTATGTAGATACTCAGCGCCTACAATTGCGAAATTTTCGTGCCAGCAATGAATCCGTAGGCGTACCACAAATACACTAAAGGCAAAGGAAGTGCTCGGCAGTCAACTATACGAGTAATGGCCTTTTCACCCGATCAAGTAGAGGCAGTGTACAAACCTACTACATATCGTTACCTTAATATAGAAAGGTCCTATCTCACATCGTCGCTGAAATATAAAAAGCCGTAACTAAGTTAAAATTTAAAATTCCTGTTTTGATTGATTATGATGTATTTCATCGAATTATAAGTCCCCACATCATTTTAAGCAATTAAAAATTTTAGTCAGTTACGGCTTTTTGCATTTCAGCGACTATATGAGTTAGGGCCTTTCTATATTAAGGTAACGATATATATGTATGTATACCTGCTAACTGGTACACATATTTACATACAAAATGTACATACCATATGCCATGTGCGTGCACTTTAGCAGTGGATTTATTTCGATACGAAAATCTTTGCAAAGGAATTTTTAATTTTTGCTGAAATACATGTATGTACGTCATAAGCCCCCACCATAATTTAATGTGCTGTTGACGACGTCAGCGCTTGGGCGCGTGAGTGGCAATATTTTACAAGTTTTATTTTTGTTGCAAAAACAAAAAGAAAGAATTAGAAGCGTATTTCTCTTGACAATGGTACGAATGCTTTTGATGGTCGTGCTCTAATTTTCTTGATAGAAGCATTCAAATGTATTTAAAATAATTATGTATGGAAAATATGACTAACATTTTGTGTAGAATTTGCGAAATTAGCCATCAGATAAAATTCTGTGGAAGTACACAACAAAGATGTGGTTATTTTTAGATATATTTCTTTGGATGCTGACTCTGTAGGCTCATAAATTAAAGAAGTGCCATCTATATTCTCAACATATACAGCGCCAGGCAATAAAGCAATGCCTGTATGCAGTTTTTAAGAATTTCAAAGTTTTTGAGACTCTGCATGCCTTCTAGTAGGGCTTTTCCTATTTACAATTGAAGCGAATGTATAAGTTTGCAAGCGAATTGCAATATTCTTTTTAAGTTGGAATAAAACATATGGGTTTGATATGAATCTTACATGAATTATTTAAAGAAGTATGATTTTACCACGTTTATATAATTTCTTTATAACCTAAAGTAGTAGATTTAGGAGAACTCCTCCAAAAGGCCCATACATTGGTAGAAAAAAAAGGAATTATTTCCCTTTTGTGCGACAACATACAAAAATTGAGAGAGAAAAGAAATGAACGGGCTACTGAAATTATCTACATATACATATTATTACACTTTTTGCAATACGCTTTATCCCCAAGAAGGAAATCTACAAATTTAGTAAAATAGTGGCGTACGTTTCTCATATAATTCCTAAAAAATATGGAAAAAGTCGCTAATTACATAGAAGAGTTCCAAAAAGCTTTAAGTTATTCGAAGCGAATTTATTTTTTCGCAGCATTCAGCTTTTTCAAATTTTTAGAGCCTTATTCATTTCTCACCACTTTTAAAGTTTTGAAAAACTAAGTTTTTTGTATATTGCAAAGCCGATGCAAGGATAAGCGTTTATATTTTTTTTTAAACTTTATGAATTTATTGACCCTGTTTCAGTGCACACTACTGTAGCTTCTATAGCTAATGATTATATTGAGTCACAAAATATACATAAATATCGTTACCTTAATATAAAAATGCTTAACGCATAGTCGCTGAAATGTAAAAAACCGAAACTGACTAAAATTTATAATTGCTAAAACGATGTGGGAATTTATAATTCGATGAAATTCATCCTAATCAATCAAAAAGGAATTTTGGATGTTTACTTAGTTACGGCTTTTTGTATTTCAGCGACGATATGCGAAAGGACCTTTCGATGTTAAAGTAACGATTTGTAGAAAAATGATTACGAGCCTAAAATAAAAAGTCGAGTGACGCTAATTTCGATAAACATAGACAGGAATAGTTTTTTTTTTTTAATATAAATACTATTTTAAGAAGGTAAAGTTGCACGAGTCCGTTTTAAAAGGAGAAACGACTTTCCAACGATATTGAACATTTTAGGCGGCCTAGGAAGGTCTTCAAATTAAAATTCTGACAATTTAAGGAGCTGCTACACATTCCTTATAGACCATCTTACGTATCGTAATAAACTAAATATTCCAAATTTTCACCAACACTGTCACTTACCCAATTTTCGCCATGCACTGCAGCTCCTTCATTATCCTATCCGGATGACTGGTGGGTATGTGATGTTTTATTGCGAATTTACGTCGCATATGCTCCGGCAAACCGCGTTCCTTCTTCAAAGTTCCCAGCAGCACCGTACTGAAGGTGCCATTGCCGATACGGCTGTGTACATCGAAAATATTTTCGATTTCGGGAATGCGTTGACGTAAGTCGTTGATAGCCTCTACAAATAAAAAAAAAATTAAATGATTAATAAAAAGCTTTAATAATTTACATTTGTGACGTACGTACGTATGAAGGCACATACATATGTATCTAAGTATGTGCATGTATAGATATACTAAAGATATATGAACTTAGAAATTATTGATTGATAACAATAAATATAAACAAAGGTGAAGTGCTATACATATGTATGTATATGTATGTACGTACTTAGCTATGTAAATTCCACATCACATTACTAATACATAATAAATAATGGTTTAATGAGTAGCCACGATTTAGCAAATATTATGTATGAGCATATGTTTGAATGCAAAACCGCGTATGTGAGGTAGCATAAATTATTCTCTAGAGAGTAACAACACTCATATTTCAAAATGGTTCTCTTTTTTATAAAGCAATCGCATTTCTGGCTAGTATATTTCAGGACGAATGGATAAGGATTTAGCCAAGAGCTTGTGTGAGCAAATCCCATTTTTTGGCAGCCAACGTCTGTTACGCGGTTTTGCAGAATGACGATACGCGGTTTTGTACTTTAAACGACGATATGTTTGTATGTACATATGAAAGTAGATAAATTAATGATTTTAATGATAGTAGAAATGCACGGGTGAGCAAAGTAAACGTGTCATACATAACATTTACATATGTATTTGTGGCTTGATTGTTTAAGTATAATGCTAATAATAGATTTATTAAAGAAATATGGCCTTATTCATAAAAAATAAAATATGTTTAAAGAAGTTTATTTATAAAATGATATTTTCTATGAAATTTATATTTTTTTTTGATTTTGGTTGATAGATTGTACTAAAAAAACAGATTTTAAAAATATATATATAGTTTTTTACTAATACATGTGATAATAGGCAATTCTAAGCTTATTTAACTAAATACATATTGATGTAAATGCATATCGTCGTTTAAAGTGCAAAACTGCATATCAGAAAAATGCAAATCCGTGTATGTGAAGTTGTAAAAATTATTTTCTAGAGCGTACAAACACTCATATTTCAAAATGGTTCTCTTTTTTATAAAGCAATCGCATTTCTGGCTAGTATATTTCAGGACGAATGGATAGGGATTGAGCCAAGAGCTTGTGTGAGCAAATCCAATTTTTGGCAGCCAAAGTCAGTTACGCGGTTTTGCAGAATGACGATACGCGGTTTTGTACTTTTAACGATGATATGCATTTGTAGTGTGAAGAAGCCAGATAGCGAGGGAACTTCACAAGCAGAAAGCCCATTAATACATCAAAAAACGAAAATGTGGTTATCACAAGTGCCCAATTGTGATTAAAAAAACTTGCGCCACCATCTCCCCTTCACCCACATGCTCTCTAACGTATTTTAGCAAACGCGGACAGCAACCTTAACAAAGGTCGTTACTTTTACCAGTTTTATTTATGTTTGTACAACACAAAACACACAGCGCACATACATCATCTATATAAATGCCCGATAAGCAAATGCCTTATTTTTTTATCATCTATGTACGTATTATTTTTTTTTTCTACACACGCTAACTGGCTTTTCTCACTTACGACTTATTTACATTCGATCAAACGTTAAACACTGTGTCAAGTAAGCTTACCTTCGTTTTTGTTGCGCATCGCCGCCGTCGTTGCCAACTTGGGACTGACTGTTGTTAGCGCTGTCGCTATATGTTCCATAGCGTTGGTGACTTGTGTACCCGTAACTTTCGTGCCCCGGCTGGCTTCGTTAGCCGCTTTGCCGACTGCTAGCAATATCGCGGGATTCGGGGCATGTAGCGTCGAATGCTGCACTTGCGTTGCTTCCTGCGTTTGATTCGCTGTGCTGGTGTGTGTGGTGTGCTGGTGGTGTTGGGGATGACTAGTAATGTGTGTGTGATGACTGTGATAGTGATGACCCGAGTTGCTGCTGCGGTGTTTCCCACTACTACTGACACCACCACCGCCAGCAGCGCCAGTTGCGGCTACTACGCTACCGCTGGGCGTGTGCTGCTTATGGCCAGTTGTGCGGGTGGGTATGGAAAGCGTCGTGACGGGTGCAACTGCGCTGCCACCGGTTGAGATGCCGGAACTGGCACCAGCTACTATTATATTGCCATTACGTGTTGCTTTATGTGACTTCTTTTCCATTTTTTTCCTCCTTGGCTCACCTTCCGGCTTCTTACGGGGCCGGAACTTCTGTGGGATTTGACGAGTTGGAGCAATTTTAGGCAATGGTTTTTGTGTAACTGGTGATATTTGTGATGGTTTTTCCGGCGTTGTTTTTCCAGCTGCGGCTGCTGGTACAATAACAACTGACGCTTGTATATGTTGATGCTTAAGCCCTGGGCGTAAATCCTTCACTAAAAATCACCGTTTGCTCGTTTTGCAAAGGGCGATTTTCACTACGCCTTTGGGCGTGCTTCACCCTCCGCGAAGCCCCTTTATTCCCGATAGTTTTGGATACTCCACGACAAAATTTTCACAGCACTAATCCTTATTTCAACTCTGCTCTTGAGGTAGTTCAAGATAGACCCAACGACACACCGTAAAACGATTTACCTGCATTTGCCAGGCAGATGCCAAAATGTATGGGAATTAGAATTACTTAATTCACTTCCAACCGAACTCATACAAATTTCCCTTTCGGTCCTGCGACTTACAAAAAATTTTGCACGACAAAAAATTTGTTTACCGTCCAATTCGGTCGATCGAATTGTATTTGAATTTTTTTGTTTTATTTGCCGTATGGTCGAATGAAATGTTGATGTAGATAAATAACAAATGGGAATTTTACTAATGTGAAAATATGAAAAATTATTGAAAAATAAATCCGCCACGCTTCCTGCCTGTCAGTTGCCGAAAATCGAGTTTGCTGCGAGAATGACGGCAAGATGAATTGAGCCCGGTGTCAGGGATTCCAAAAAAACATCGATGTTTTGCTTAGATGCATCGACATTATTCTAATCGACCACTTGTCGACGTATCGATATTTCTTGTTAATCCACATCCAAGGCGATTTTATACAAGGTGGTGTTAGCAAACAAAAACAACAATTACAACATATACATACATTGACAATCAGTAAAACAAAACAAAATTATAACAAACACATCTTTTTGACCACGATGCAATAATAGAAGGTGGTTTCAGTTGAGACAGCTCGATTTGCGGTTTACACCAGACAACATTGTCAAGACACCTTTGTATAGATTCGCCTTGGTGGTGTTACTGGCGAATTTAGATTACAGCAACAACAACCACATGTATATTGCATTCCGGGTTTTATGTCAAATCTCAATTCGTCCAAAGTTTACATGTATTTTGTTTTTGGTTTTGATGGATGTTTGTCAAATCAGTAAAAGCAAAAACAAAATACATGTAAGGCAAAGAAATCAGCTGATCTTACAACACACCTTGTACGAATACGTCTTGGCCATTGTGCATACTTAGGCTTTCTGCTCATTGGTCGTCCAATCATAGTTGAGTCATAGTTATCGTCATGAAGCAACGATTACATGACGATTACACTTCTGCACACTTGGTCGTGATATTTCAATTCATTTGGCGTCTAAAAATTCACTTGGAGCAGGTATTTTCTGTTTTTTTTGGTTGATATTTTCGCGAAATATTTACAAAAACCTGCAATTTTTTAAATATAGACTGTGCTGCAACATTTCTAGACGTAATTTTCCAGTAATATCTCTTCTTTTCTTTTCCTGGAATGTGTTTTGTGTATGCACACAGAGACTTAATACAATTTCGTCATATTTTATAGTTAAAACGCTCATATTTATTAAATTTTAATGCAATTATCCACTTTTTAATAATTTCCACAGATTTTATGCAAAAAAATACTAATTTTTATACAATTTTAATGCAAATATTAACTTTTTCACTAATTTTCCCCCATAAAATGTAAACAAACAATGCGTGCACAACGATTAGCAAACGACAGTGCCGTACTTATCCGTTTCTGCATCTTCTACGATTTGCCGATAACTAGCCGATAACGACAAGTGTGCAGATCTCCTTTGAAATGCATGTGCTCGGCTCAAAATTTCAGGGCGAGACGATAACGCAACTATGATTGGACGACAAGTGTGCAGATAGCCTAACAAGTGAAAAAAGAATCAGATGCTTTGCAGAAACGCCCCACAGCTCAGATTACCTGATTTTATTGGCTACAGGGTTACACTAATATCTATAAAAAAAACTTTAAACAGACTCTGACAAAAACAGCCAAAAAGTTCTATTAAGTGTAATAGTTATTGACCAAAGCGCTTCAAAATACTAAAATGGCATATAAATGCAGGAATCCATTTAACTAAATGCATATTTTGCCAATTTTTTTACTTTATTTTAATAACTTTTTTTTTTACATCACTTTAAACACCCTGTCTAACATTTTGGCAGGATAGTTACATGAAAGAAAGACACAAGATCACGTAAAGGCCCGTTTACATACAACTTTGGCGTTGCGTTGGCGTTGGCGTCGCTTCGACAGCTGACTATGAATACATGCATTTATATGAAAGTCTCCACATAACCAAAGTTGGGCAACGCCAACGCCAACACAACGCAGAAAGATGACCAACTCTCAACTTTTCGCGCGCGTCATTCGTCAGCTGTTCCAAATAATCAAAATTATGTGATTCAATTTTCATTTTTAATCAAATGCGGGCAAGAAATATATTTTTAATGCAATTATTGATGTAAAATTTTGGTTTTTCTGCCGCTAGTATTTTAATTTAGTGACCAAAGTATTCTCTGCTAAGCGTTCATTGTAGCAAGCACGGGCGTTACTCGCGCTGCTGTCAAAGCGACGCCAACGCCGACGCAACGCCAAAGTTGTATGTGGACGGGCCTTAAGAACAAGAGAGTGAAAAAAGTCGATGTTTTTAGCGGGTTCTACGCCATCTTGTTTCACTGGAAAACGAGCGAAAAGTAAACAAAGCAAAGAAAACAACGAACACCAAAATTAGCCAAAATTATTGTCAGCCACTTTAAACGCACAATTTAGGTAAAATGATGCAACAAAATGCTTTAAAATGTGTTGTCATGTTGAATTAACTCTTCCTTACTTGAATAATTAAATTTAAATTTAATTAACATTGGAAATTTAAAATAATTGTGGAATGCATTATCTGTAAATTATACGTACAAAATAAAATTATTTTCTTGCGTTATAATAAGCATTCAGCACAAAAATTATGCAAATACTGACGCGATAAATATTAAACATGTAGCATTCGTGCGCGATCCATCAATATGGATCGCGATCCAAATATCGTGATAATTACTGACCGTGTGACAGAGCCCTCAGATTCGCAATTTAAATGAACAATTATTTAAACTTTTTGAATTTTATATGGAAAATGACCGAAATTAAAAAATCATTTTCCACTTAAATTGATGGTGAAACCGGCTGAAATAGTGTTAAGGCCCATCCAGATATAATTTCGTTTTGCATCACAGGGACGCTTTTGACAGGCATCCAAGTTAACTCTGTGATTTTGAATAGAATATGCCACATTGGCAACGCATGCATTGCCGCAACTGATAAAATTCACCTAAATCTCAACTTTTCAACAAAAATGTATGAACCGAATTGAAACCAGCTGATTTTTGACCAATCAAATTGAACCGTTTTGTTTGCGGCAAAGTTTTCATTGTGCCGCCTCGCTATGTTCTGTTCGTTTTGTCAGTCAAAAGCATCCTTACGACACAGAAAAAATTTTCTATCCGGCGGGGCCTTTACGGCGCGTTTACATTGGATAATGCTGTCAAGAAGATTAAGAAACACGTATTAGCTGTCAAAAACGCTGATAATTGTCTCCGTGGCGTAGGCGTCCTGACAATAATTATGACAATTCATTTTGAGCAAATTGTCGGACGTGAACGTTGTATTATAGTTCGCATTTCGCGCGAGCTATTTAAGCTAAAAACTAAAAAATAATAAAGAAGAGACAAAGTTACATACACATCTGCGTCTCATGTGATATTTTAGTTCTTTTGTTATGAATTTCTCTTCTTTCATGCACAAGACGTCAAAGCTATTGTATGCATGCGTCAAATCATTGTCCGATTTACTGTCTTGAAAAAAATCAGGACAGTGATTGAGACAATTGGAAAAGTATGCATGCATTAGTGAAAAAGTGTGCTTGTATTGCTATTGTCATGACAGTGTTGTCTGGTGTTAACCATAAGTTAGTGAAAATGTGTGCATGTATTGCTATTGTCATGACCAGGGAACGGATTTTATGAAAATTGCCTTTTTTCCGCTAATACCATGTTCTGACCGACATTGAAAATATGTTTTCATTGCTAAAACTGGTATTCGACCTAAAGCTTGTATTTTCGTCCATGTAAAAACATTCAAACGAAAACAAGTTTTCGCTGAAAACCACTTGAAAACTCACGTTCCACTCATTCCAATCGGTGTCTGCACTAGTTTTTTTCGATTATTAATCGAAGTGGCAGTCATATTTTATCATCTTTAATACGCCATTTCGGATTTATTGTTAATTGGCTGACCATAATAAAATAAGCATGGAAGTAAAAGGTTGTTAATAAAAAGAAATTGCAGGAAAAGTATTTTGGTTTTGTATTTGTGTAGCTGTAACTGTAAACAAAGGAAGTAAGAAATGTCAACGAAAACACCAACAGTCGGTGTGGACAGTCTTCAGCCCACAATCCCAAAACTCGTTTTCAAGGCGTTTTTGTTGTCGGTCAGAACATGGTATAAAGAGATAGAGTATGTTCGATTAAGAATGTCCACGATTTAGCTTTCCATGATTCCATATATACACATTTGATGTTGCCTTTTTTAAGATATTTGCCTTTTTTGCGTTTTTAAGATAATTGCATTTTTTTGCCTTTTCTACCTTTAAAAAAGTGATTATAGCATTTACAACTTATTTTTTAAAAATTAAAAAACATACAGATGCCCATGCGGCTTATAGAAGCGCAGGGACCTCTTGCCAAATTGGTGTTGGAAAAATTCAAAGCCGTGTTCTCAGCTAACGTAGGCTTGGAGACAATAAGGGGTGTGGATAAAATTGTAAAGGGCGAGGAAAACGCCCTTATTCCTGATAATATGAACGTTTCAAACGTTCCATATTTAAATTGGGCTCCACTTGTATCAACTTACGTCGAGCGCACATTTAGTACATTCAAGGGTTTCTTCGCGATAATCGAATGAAAATGCTGCCAGAAAACTTAAAAATGCATCTTAAGGTTCACTTTTACTATAACTATACAGATTAAACTTTTATGAGTTAGAAACTAGAAAGGGTAAAATAAATAAAGATTCAAAGTACAAATTTTTCATATAATGAAACTAGTTCATACTTTTTCTCTTTTTACTTGTAATATAAATATTTCTAGAATAAATGTATTTTTGATTGTTCTTCGTATTTTATGTCTTTTTTTAGTGCCTTATTTTGCTTTTTTGCAATACCTAGTGCCTTTTCCTGCCTTTTTCGCTATTTTATTTTGCCTTTTTTGCAATACCTAGTGCTTTTTCCTGTATTTTTCGCTATTTTATTTTGCCTTTTCCAGCCTATTTCGTTATTTTATTTTGCCTTTTTTAAGTTTTTTACGTCCTAAAAATCCGTTCCCTGGTCATGACAGTATTGTCCGGTATAAACCCTCAAAGGCCCTACACACGCATTGACTTATCGGCCAACCAGTTGACCAACCTACTTAACGAAATTCCCTACAAACGCACCAACCAGTTGGCCGATTTCCATTGAGTGAGAGTTTTTGAACTGTGAAAAAGACAACCGCACTGGCAAACTTTTAAGCTATGCTAGGAATGCTTCTTATTTTTATGTATTTGCTATTGCTACCGCCCCCGTTTTCAGAAATTATACGATGGTCATATTATTGCCTTTTTATAATCAGGCAATATTAAAAAAGAATTTTTCACCATCGAATAAACAGTGAGTTAGGTATTTGCAAATTATTTTACTAGTTAAAGTTAGTATAAAGTTAGTGATACTTTAACCAAAGAAAACAGGACTATTGTCGCATGTGTAAGCGAAAAGAGAGTGTGGGTCGTTCATATAGCAGAGTGCGTAAACTTACAAGAATATGTGCTTTCTAATTAACTACAACATGCATTTGCACATACATGCACTCATATTTTTTATTATCACTGAATTCTGAAAACCCAAAAGCAAACCATGATATAATATGTATATCAAATTAAAGGTAAAACTTTGCACTTTCTAAGTAATATAAATTTTTTTAGCATTGATTATGGACTTTTTCAAAAAAAAAGATTAGTTTATGAAAAATTATGAAATTTTTTTTGTTTTATAATCTTTTTGGCTTAAATATATAAAAAAGCATACACATTTTATAAATGAGATTGAAGATCTTTATTTTGACATCAGTATCTTTTGAATCGCTTACGCAGTTTAGAAGATATTAATATTTTAAAATATCACAATTTTTTTGTTTTGGGCTATTTTTTATATCTACTGTACTTTACTGCGGCAAATAATATTTATACAGTTGTAATCAGCGTAAAAAGTACTAGCAATCTGCATTTTTAATTTTTTATAGCTGAACGGTTGGTTATCTTGATGTATGCCTCAAAAATATATGAACATAAAAGTACATGTTTACTGTTTACTACTACTACTACTTTTAAGTGCAACTTTTCGGCAAATAGGTACAATATGAATAGTAGCATTCTTGTACGCGATAGTTTGTACCAGTTTGTACTATCACGTTTTGGTGTTCTTGTACCCAAAAAACTTGTAAGAAAGGGGAAATTGAGAGCGCAAATTGACATTTCTTTCTGAGGGGAAGTGGCTATTTTTTACTGGATAAATTTTTATTAGTAAGAACTTGCAAGTGAGAAAAAACAGCTGATCGCATTTTGCTGGGTGGGATTATTACTAATAAAATAAATGTTAATGAGGCTTTCATAGTTGAAATTGACAAAATAAACCTATTTAAATATAATATATATTGTTTTAATAGGAAGTAGCTGTGAATAAACAACAAATTAATCAACTGTTCGTAAAACTTGCAAATTATTACTGGTTTTGCGTTCTTGTACTTTTGTGCTATGAGAGCGAATTCTCAGAAATTAAGTTACTGGAGAATTACTGGCAAGTTACTGGATAATTTGTAAAAGAACACTACCAAGGCGAATTTATACAAGGTGGTGTTGATGGCGAATTAAATTTTCGCCGCGGTACTACTGAATGTCAAAATGATGTGTTTGTTGTAAACAAGGCGAATTCATTTTACAACAAACACATCATTTTGACATTAAGACGTACCTCGGCGAAAATCTAAATTCGCCATCACCACCTTGTATAAATTAATGTAAAACACAACTAATATTCAATATTCAACACTAGTGCTCAAAAGTAATAACAGTTGCGTTCCAGATGCTTCACGATATTCACGTTGTGTTAAATTATTATTTACCTTATGTGTGCACAAGTTGTCACAAGCAAAAATTAAGAAAATTGCAGTAAAAAGCCACCACCAAATTGTGAACAACGAACAAATGTAAATAAACGGTTAATGTCAAAGTCGCCCAACTTTTTTCCTGAATGCGATTATAACGGGCTACTAAGAAAGCGTGATCTTGTATTTTTGGCTCATGGGCTCAATAGTGGTATTCATCTAAACCGATAACTTTATCAAGCAGATAATTTTATAAGTTTACGCACTCTGTTACATGAACGCCCCACACTCTCTTTTCGTTTACACATGCGACAATAGTCGTGTTTTCTTTGGTTATAGAGCTCAGTATCACTAACGTTATACTACTAGCACGGGGATAAAGAAATTATAGAAACTACCTAACTAAATTGGAAAAAATTATATTTACGAGATATCTATTTAAATAAATGTACATTAGGGTGGGTCAATTAGTAGGTCAATTAAAAAAGTTGATTCATATCCTTGCGATTCTGGTGCTATGGACCATAACAAACATTTTCGCCCAAGGAACCATACCTCTAAAATCATTTTCGAGCCTGCCAAAATTTTTTGGTAGATATTTTCAAAAATACCAAATAAACGACCTCTTAGATGCATTTCAAAGACAAAAAAATATTATTGAAAATGTGTATACGGGGGTTTTTTGGGTCAGAGAATCCATTTTTCGCATTAATTTTTAATTTTGATCGCAAAAAAATAAAAAAAAATAAAAAATAAAAAAATTAAGCAAAATAAAGAAATAAATATTTTTCCATTATTTTAAATTATTAGAAAGTCAAAGATGTGACTATTTGAGCAATAAGTTCGTCAATTTCCCCCAAAAAAAGTGAAAATTCCAAAAAATTGTTCAAAAACGCACTCTGGTGGCGATCAAAATTAAAAATTAATGCGAAAAATGGATTCTCTGACCCAAAAAACCCCCGTATACACATTTTCAATAATATTTTTTGTCTTTGAAATGCATCTAAGAGGTCGTTTATTTGGTATTTTTGAAAATATCTACCAAAAAATTTTGGCAGGCTCGAAAATGATTTTAGAGGTATGGTTCCTTGGGCGAAAATGTTTGTTATGGTCCATAGTACCAGAATCGCAAGGATATGAATCAACTTTTTTAATTGACCCACCCTAATGTACATATAACATAAAGGCTATTTATTTGAAGCAAGTTATAAGAAACAATGGCAGAATGTCTGTTTGTGTGTGAATTCATTTGTCACGGCTACCAAACTTTGCGAATTATCAGTGAAACAAAACAAACAGACGGGATAATAATTGAACCAGATCTCTATCAGGATCATATCGTTGTTGAATTTGCGTGCAAAATTTTTATGCGGATACCGATTATTGCCTAAGAAAACATAGCTAGAGTTTCGACAGAGTTGCATTGTCTTCAGTTTATCAAGTTTATTCAGTGAAATCGCTGGATAAATTTATCAGAAATGTGTAAACGAGTTTCCATAAAAATTTTGACAGTTCATTTATAAGGTTTACACAATTATAAGTTTATACGGTTTACAATGCATTTATAAGGTTTGATGAATACCCTTAATGTACCAGCAATGTCAGTTTACAAAAAGCATCGATGCATCGATACATCGAGTAGAAAATTTTCGATGCATCGGAGCAAAACATCGATATTTTCGATGCATCGATATTTTTCCGAAATCCTACACTACAGCAATTTTGTTTGTTTGTTCGCTTGTTTACTTTGTTGAAGAAAAGTAGTGAAATTTTTAAACACGTTTTATATTGGTAAAAAATAAAACAAAATACATTTTATGTATACAAAATACACGTGAACATTGCAAAGATCATATATTTATGAAAATATAAGTGTTGAGTGGTCTTTTTATATGAAACTTTGCAAGTGAAACTGCAAAGAATTTAACAACAAATCAGTTAAATACTTTTACTAATAAAGTAAAAAGGGTGACAAATAATGTAAATATATACGTTTCTTAACATCCTCGCTAAGTTTCATGACAAAATTCCTGAATTTTACGAAAACACCCAAAAACCGATGTAATAGAAAGCCAACCCGATCCTGCGGGTGGTTCCCAACCATGTAGCACCGGATAGTTTGAAAATTATCCAGATGCTCCCTCGGTCCAACACCCGATAGCATTAGTAGCTTAGGAGACTAGATTGTGCCCGCCCAAGCTACTAGCTCACGTTGAATTCTCGCAGTCATTTGATATCTATCTCTCAAAACGATGTTGATTTTTGTAACAAGTGTTTTTGATGGCGTGCAAGTTGGGGTGCTGACGGGCACGTCACAAGTATGTCTTGTCCGTGCTCATACGTTTGCCATTTTCCACCGTGCCAGGTGCACGTATACAACCAATGGCAGCGCCATCATCGCCGATCCGCTGGACGAGCGGTACGCCCAGCGTTGCCGAGGCATTACAAACCAAATTCAATAAATCATCGTAGCAGAAATTGAAGTCACTTAGCCATAGTCCTCGGGCCAGTTTTCCTTTGCAGATATTCCACATTGTGCTGTGATTAGCGTTTGTAACAGGGAGCCCAGTAAGTTGTTCAACGTGCCCACAGAGGGAGCGCGTGTAAAATGCGTGCAGACATTTGTTGCGTATGAACGTACGGAGCGTTTTACTCAGTTTGTAAGCAAAAATATACAGCATTTGTTTTAAAATAGTTGACTTTTGCTTTATTTCAGAACAGTTATGAGGTGAATGCCCATCGAGGTGAAATACAAAGAGGAAATACGTGTCAT